>NC_133649.1:294569416-294869416 GCF_009905375.1 Apium graveolens
CATATCCGGCGGCCGACAGCCATTGCCGCCGCTCGAGCTTTTCCGGCCACCACCAAATCAACCCAAAAATGCGTGAAAATTTCAGGGCATGAAGTAAAGACAAGCATCTAGGACTCATCTGTGGTGATAAAACATCAAAGAACTAGTGAATTGACCAGAAAACCCGACGGAAATTTTCGCCGCCGCTGTGCCTCTTTTTCCGGAGAAGCCCTATTAGTTATCGTCCGTTAACCAAAATATATATCATTCGATTTGTCTTTTCACGATCTACTATTGGCACAATCAATTTCATCTAATAACCCCAAATAAAGAAACGCCTAAATTTCAATTGAAAATATTCATAACTATAAACCTTAGTTCTTCAATTCGAGAATCAAACAACAATTTCAACATGTTATTGAACTCCAAATCAGTCATATGATATATCAAAATGATCAGGACAAATTATCTATAATATTCAAGCTTCAAATCACATAAACAACATCAACATAAAAAAATTCCTCTTTAATCATTAATTAATTCGAATTAAATAATTAAATAAGAAAATAACCTTGATTTCTGCACTAAGTGATGATTGATTCTGAAAGAGCTTTTCGAGAACTTCGATTCGATATATGGCACGCTCGATTCCGAGTTAGATAACGCTTCAGATTTGAGTTTGATTTACAAGAACGTGACGATTAATTATGGTTTTCTCTGTACTTTCTATGTTTTTACTGATCGATTATGATTATACGAATAAAATGAAATTAGAAACAATCTGTTTATATTTATGAAATATTAATACGTGTTAGATCGTATTGGATCGAAAAATAGTTACTTATCCGCCAAGTAACTGCAAAAACGATCCGTTTTGGATAATTATCAAAACCGGGTTCCTGTTTTGGATAATTATCAAAACCGGGCTTCTTATAAAATACGATATATGAAGATAATGTAATAATATCCCGTCTTTCAAGAATACGGGTTTTGTTGATCTATCGAAATGCTTATCGTATCAAAAATTTTTGTGTAGGGACGTGTACGGGTCAAACCGTACTTCGGATTGAAAAAGTAAAACACGGAAAATGTCCGAATAATCAAATTAGGTTAGAAAAGAATTTTCTGAGAGTTTCAGGTTGTAAAAACATAATAAACAGTTGAAGTTGGACGATTCCCGGCTTTATAAAATAGTTTTGTAATTATTCAGAAAATAATTAATAATTCATAAATCATTATAAAATCATATAACAGTCCAAAACATAATTATCATATTTTATTCTGGACATATTAAATTAACATACCTTTACTTTACCACATATAACATCCACATATCAACACCAATCATCAGATAATTCACCAAAAAATCACATAATAATCACTAATAATTATTTATTGATAAAATAATAACACGCTATGTCCCAAATATTACATTCTTCCCCCCTCAAAAGGATTCTGTCCTCAGAATCTCCTAAGTAAACAATTGAGGGTACTTTTCCCGCATATCACTTTCCAATTCCCAGGTTGACTCCTCAACCTCTGGGTTTCTCCACAATACTCTTACTAGATTTACAACTTTATTTCTTAATACTTTTCTCTCTTTTCTAGAATCTCTATTATTGTCCACATATGATAAATCTGCCTAAAGTTCTATGGCTCATACTCGATTACATGCCTAAAATCTGGATAATATTTCCTAAGCATCGATACGTGAAAATATTATGAATGTGCTCCATGTGTGGGGGTAACGCCAACTCATATGCTACCTTGGCGACACATTTTAAAATTTCAAAAGTCCAACGTATCTAGGACTTAGCTTTCCTTTCTTTCCAAATCTTGATAATTCTTTCCACGTGACACTTTCAGTAACACTGGGTCTCCTTCTTGTGAATTCCATATCCTTTCTGGATTGATCGGCTTATTTCCTGTGATGATCTTGTGCTGCAATTAATCTCTTCTGATTGACTTTAACAACTTTCTTTGTCTGCTGCACTAACTCGGGTACAAGTATCTTACGTTCTTCGACTTCGTCCCAATATAATGGTGATCGATATTTGCGTCCATAAAGAGTTTCATAAGGAGGAATTCCGATACTGGCATGATAACTGTTATTGTAAGCAAACTCCACTAAGGGAAAATGTTCATACCAATTTCCTTTAAAATCAATGGCACAAACACATAACATGTCTTCCATTGTTTTGATTATTCTCTCACTTTGGTCGTTAGTCTACGGATGACAAGCCGTACTCACGTTTAACTTAGTTCCCAAACATTCTTGAAAACTTCTTCCAAAATCTTGAATTGAATCATGGATCTCGATCCGATACAATAGACACAGGGACTCCATGACGACCTACTATTTCTTTCAAATACATATGGACCAACCTGTCTAGTGAAAATCTTTCATTGATAGGCAAGAAATGAGCTGATTTGGTTAGTCTGTCCACTATAACCCAAATGGCACCGTGGTTCCTTTTGTCCTTGGTATCCAACTATAAAATCCATAGAAATGTGCTCCCATTTCCATACTGGAATCTCTAATGGTTATAATAATCTGCTTGGTCTCTGGTGCTCCGCCTTAACTCTTTGACACGTGGTAACATTTGCTACCCATCCCACAATATCTCCCTTTATGTATGGCCACCAATGATTCTCTTTTAAATCTCTGTACATCTTAGTACTTCGTGGATGGATGGAATACTTTGAGTTGTGAGCTTCTTGTAAAATTTCATTCTTCAATTCTGCCACTGGTGGAATCCAAATTCTGGAAGAAAATCTGAGAATACCTTGATCATCCTTTTGAGTGCATAATTCTTCTTCTACTAACCGATTGATATCTTGATCCATTATTTCCTCTTGGGATTTTCTTATCTTTTCTAACAATTCTGGCTGAAAAGTTATACTATAATATCTTTGCTTCATCAGGTTTGCAAATTATGACTTCCAACTCCAACTTCTAAAACTTCTTATATAACTCTTCAGGTACTGTTAACACATTCAATCTTTCCTTTCTGCTTAACACGTCCGCCACCATATTTGCTTTTCCTGGGTGATAGTTAATTGTGCAATCATAGTCCTTGATAAACTCCAACCATCTTCATTATCTCATATTAAGTTCTTTCTGCGTGAATATGTACTTCAAACTCTTATGATCTGTATAAATCTCGCATATTTCTCCATATGGGTAATGTCTCCAAATCTTTGAGGTGAATACTATTGTTGCTAGCTCTAAGTCATGAGTATGATAATTCTGTTCATGAGGTTTAAGTTGTCTAGATGTATATGTAATAACTTTATCATGCTACATCAAGACACAACCTAATCCCTTATAAGAAGCATCACTATAGATTATGAAATTTCATTGATCATCTAGAAGTGACAAAACAGGTCCCCTGATCAATCACTTCTTCAATTCTTGAAAATTTCTTCGCACTTCTCATTCAATATAAACTTCTCATTTTTCCTGGTGAGCTTTGTCAAAGATGTCGCAATCTTCGAGAAATCTTGAACAAATCTTCGATAATATGCAGCTAATCCCAAGAAACTTCTCACTTATGTTGGTGTTTTTGGCCATTCCCAATTCATAATAGCTTCAGTCTTTGCTGGGTCCACTTTGATCCCTTCGCTACTGACCATGTGCCCTAAAAATTGAACTTCTTGTAACCAAAACTCACACTTTGAAAGCTTGGCATATAACTTTTTCCTTTCTCAAAATTTCTAAAGCTATTCTTAAATGTTCCGCATGGTCCTTCTGTTGACTTCGAGTAGATCAAAATATCATCAATAAACACAATGTCACACTTGTCTAGATATTCCTTCAAAATTATGTCATCAAGGTCCATAAATGCTGCTCGGGGCATTGGTCAATCCAAAAGACATCACTAAGAATTCATAATAACCGTACCTTGTTCTGAAAGCTGTCTTTGATATATCTTCAGGTTTGATCTTTAACTGGTGATATCCCGATTTCAAATCAATCTTAGAAAAATACTTGGCTTCTTTCAGCTGATCAAAGAAATCATCGATTCAAGGTAGTGGATACTTGTTCTTATTCGTAAGCTTATTGAGTTCTCGATAGTCGATGCAAACCTTATGCTTCCATCTTTCTTCTTAACAAATAGTACCGGTGCACCCCATGGGGATACACTGGGTCTAATTACTCCTTTCTCTAACAATTTTTGCAATTGCTTTGCCAACTCCTTCATTTAACTCGTGTCATTCTATACGGGGCTTTAGATACTGGTTCCGTTCCAGATGCTAAGTCGATTGCAAATTCGATTTCTCTATCAGGAGGAAGTCCTGGTAATTCGTCTGGAAACACGTCTGGAAATTTTAGATTTCGAGCATATAAACGCAACGGAAACAGTAATTAAAAATGTAAAAAATCAGAATTTTTGAAACCCACCACAGGATCCATGCGAAAAACATATATTTAATTCGTAGATCAGATTGTTTACCTTAGAAGCTTTACCAATTGGTTGACTAATGAAGATCCAAAGCTTGTTCAATCACCTCGCATCCCGCTCTCGCGATCTACGCTCTATCGGTATCCACACGAATGCTTGAACTCAAGGATAGAATGTGTACTAGCACAAACTCGTTTCTTCTTCTCCTCTCTCCATCTTCTCCCTTGGTGGCTAGGGTTTTAGTAAAAGTGTTGCTTACAAAATCAGCCACACAAGAGATATTACATAGAGAGTAGAAAAAAGAATTATAACTCTTAACTAATTAGGTGTTATCATTAATTCGAAATTTCTATTTATATAATAATTAAGTCACACCTAATTATTTAACAAATGAATTTCATAATTAATATTAGTAAATTCGAATATCAATATTTATCTAATTAATTAAGTCATACTTAATTAATATTATAAATAATTTGAATTACTGTAATATAATTTAAATCCAATTTAAATTAAATAATCCTTCAAGCATTTTTAGTGTATGACCCTATAGGTTATTATTACGTTGGCAACGAATTTTAAATCTAATTTAAAATTATAAACAATGAGCGGCATCTGGTAATACATCATTGCTACCCAAGTAATAATAATTGAATCGATGATCGATTAAACCTTTTATGAATAATGTACAATATAATATAATCCCTTTAAGCATATATTATAGATTAAAGTAGAGGCATGTAATGTGTCATCCTCATCATAATTTAATCCAAGTTTCCTTGATAAATGAGTAGACTATCATATCAAATCAACATTTGAGCGTGGCCACGCATTTCATAGTCTAGCTCACACAAGAGGCCAATAATATCACTGTTAAAAAATGAGGGTCAAATTCCATCTAGATCATTCATATTTCTCATACGATTCATAATATACCCAATGTCCACTTTTATCATTACCCGGTCAAGGATAAATTTTAATGGAATCAATGTATATTAATTCTCGTATAGAAATATAATGACTTCAGGTCTAAGGACCATTACATCATTATCACTGTGAGAATTACTTATGACACAACAGATATGTAGAATCTCACATTGGGGCTATCCAGCACCATGTACATATACATCTGCCTGTGTTTTTGACTTTAGTATCACTATACCTATGATCAATGAGATATGATCATCATTCAACAAACACACCAGTCTTAATGTATTATTATTGTCCCTTAATAATAATACTCAACTAGGGACCTTTAGGAATATTGATACTATTCTCATAATCTCATTTCAAAGTCACGTACTTAGAGATATAGAATTGCATATCATATTCCAAGGATATTTATTAATCTAACATTTATATCAGAGTAAATTAAGAATTAATAAATTATAATAGAATAATCGATAGAATATAAACATTAATAATCCTAATGTCTTAAACTAAAACATCATAGTGTTGTCTCTAGGGTACAAACACTAACAAGAAATTCATTGACCACAGGAATACCTTCCAGTTTTGCTGGCTCCTGACTTCTTTCTATCACATATGCAATGAAATGCTCGCATCCTTGTCGTAGTAACTTCTTAGCTTGAATCAACGTCAAGAACTTCTTCACTTGTCTCTGTCCTCTAAACGTCACCACTTTCCTCGCCCGACGTCTTCAAGATTACTTTCTTATTACGACAGCCTATCTGAGCACCATGCTTTGTAAAGGGGAGTTGAGGGGAAGAACCTTTAGATAGCCAGTCCATTCCAAAAATAACGTCAAACTCTCCTAACTTAAATGGTATCAAGTCAGCATCAAACTTATTGCCAGAAATCTCAATCCGAAAACCCTTACACACTTGGTTAAAGGATATACGCTCCTGATTTGATAATTCTACCGTCATAATCTCACTTAGCAATTCAATTGGGCAATTCAATTTATCAACAAAATCTTGAGAAATAAATGATCGAGTTGCTCCCGAATCTACTAGCACTTTAGCACATAAAGAATTCACAGTAAGTACCTGCCACCATATTAGTGTCTACGATAGCATCCTTCAGAGACATTTTATAAACTCTAGCTCTGGGAGGTTTCATTCACTGTTGGAGTAGCTCTCATTATTATTGACTGGAACTGGTGTCTTGCAATACCTTTCTATGTGTCCTTGCTTTTCGCACTTGAAACATGTAAATCCAATTGCTGGAACTTTGCCTGCCTTATTCCTGGTAGGCTGATCCTTGTTGACTGGTTCTCTGGTTGGCTGATTACGGCACTCCCTTGAACAGTGCCCCCTCTGGTTGCATCTGAAGCAGACCGCATTCAACTTGTTGCAAACTCCACCATGTTTCTTTCCATACACTTGGCAGTCTGGTAGAGCTGGCCTCTGCTGGGTTGGCTGGTTCCCAGTGGCTGGACGATTACCTTGTCCTCCGTTTCTTGTATTTTGTTTGTTAAAATTCCTTCCGGGTTGGAACTTGCCTTTCCTCTGATTAAAATTTGGAAACTTTCCTGCTCATGACTGTCCTTCACTTCCCTCAAACTTCCTTTTCTTACCTTCATTCTCCTTCTGTGACATTTAACTTTCCGTCTCCGTAATCATAGCTTTCTGCACAACTCCCGCATACGTATCCAATTCAAATATGACCACCTTCCCTCAGATCTATAGCTTAAGACCTTGCTGAAACCTCTTAGCTTTCTTCCTATCAGTGTCCACATATGATGGTAAAAAACCTGGACAACTCCTCAAACTTACTTTCTTAATCTGCCATTTACATATTTCCCTGTTTTAACTCCAGAAATTTCAACCCCATTTGATCCCGAACAAATTGAGGGAAATACTTCTCTAAAAATAACTCCTTGAATCTATCCCACGTAACATCATCTATACCTCCAACATCATAATAGTTTCTTACCAGTAGGTGGCTTCATTTTTCAGATAGTAACTCGTAAACTCAGTCTTGTGCTCATCTCTCACCTTGACTAAGGCAAATGCCTCTCAATTTCCTTCAACCAGACTCTTACCTCAATAGGATCTACAGAACCCCTAGACTCTGGTGGATTCACCTCCTGAAAGGTCTTAAGAGTTACCTGAGGATTGGTTTGCCTTTGCTGTTGTTGAGTCATGTGAACTATTTGTTGGGCCAAGATCTGAAGAATCTGGGCTACAGTTGGGTCTATGGGACCTGAATTGACATTCTGGTTATTGCTGTCTTGGGTGTTGTTGTTGTTGGTTTCTTCATTCTGGTTGTTAGGACGGGTATTTCTTCTGGGAGGCATTTTCTGTAAAGAATCAAACAACTTATTTAGCCTTTTAAATCAAAACCCTTTTTATGAAAAGATTTTGTAAAACAGAAATATCTCTGTTTAAAAATATTTTCAATCGTTGAACTAAGTAAATTGCATGCTTTTTTACAGAATGTAAACAGTTAAGGGGAAAAAAGGGTACATGTTATCACAATAGTTTTATAACTGATGCAGTAAGATAAAACAGGTATGGTACAGTAAATGACAATGCTAGAAAAGAATAGGTACGGATATATATACCAAAGTTTGATGGTACAAGCGCGAAATGTTTTATTAAATGCAAAGGTACATCAGGCCTATCCATTATTCAGCACGTCTAATTTATTTATATACCCACCAAAAGTCTGATAATACACATTATACACTATTATACATATATCAGATATCTCATCATTTATGTCGTTTAGTGTTATGGAAACTCTGGTCCACCAAACCTCTCAAATCTCTTTGGCCCACCTATAAGAGCATCTAGGGCTGCATACTTGCAAGTATCTCCATGAAGTCTAGCCTCAAGTATTCTACGGGTCACCTGAATCTCATTCCGGAGCTCCTTTACTTTCCTGTCAACATCTATAGTCCTTATGATGTGCTGTAGCTCCTGAATCTGGGCTAACAAGTCCTCTTCGCTCTAAAAGAAGAGCCTCATACTTATGGTAGGGAACAGGGTGTGGAGTAAACTGAAAAGATGCACCCGCAACCGAATGTCCGGTAGAGTTAGAATCAGCAAGTGGGGGTCCTCGAATAGGTGGTCTCACGCCAGGAAGTGGAATAGCTTGCAGCGATGCAACCATCACAACTGGTATTGTAGCTGTCACTGGTGGAAGAGCAAGGCATGGATCAGATTAGGGTCTTCCGACTGAAGGCTCTGAGTGATCAGATGATACTGGAATAAAGGAATCTGCCATCACCGCTATCTAAAAATTATGCTGCTAGATAAGAATTCTCGAATCTCAGCATGAATTATACTAAAACCTAACAATTAGTCACACTCAACCTCTCGACGTTCCATTTTTCTATTTCTTAATTCTAACCTTAACCCTCTACCCATTCCCGACAATCTAGGCTTGTGGCAGTGACTTTTAAGCTGTAGCTCTGATACCAAACCCGTGGCACCCTCCAAACCCGGGTCAGAAGTTTGGGGTCCACAACACACACACATATCATATAAACCTGTTTATGATAATAATAATATATGCAATGACCCTACTTACCATAACCACGGATCGCAATAGTTCAAAGTATCTTCACAATCCACAACCTTATTTATTACAACATACCAAATCCCAAATTATTTATCTTACAGCTGGAGTAAAACTTTATTACAAATTTAACACAAACTAAGCCACACATCTTCCGCTAGCTTATTCCATTTCAACCTGGAAACCTAGCTCGCACACTCGACTGGGATCCTCGCTACCAGCAGTTTCCTTTTTAACTAGAAAAGAACATAAACAGATTTGCAAAAGTGAGATAACTAGCTCAGCAAATCATAACAACAACACTGAGATTAGTAATGATCAATTAAAATGATATAAGGAATCAAGTTTCCTGATAAGCAATGATTAGAATTGGATATTCACTTTCATTTTTAAAAAAACCAAGGTTAGGCTGCTAATCAGTCACGCCCTAACCCCGAGCAAGGCTCCCAGCTTTGCTCTATATACTGGATCCAAGGCACACATTGGCCTATTATGACCACAAATCTGGCCCAACCACGAATCTGGTCCATATTTAAAAACAATCCAATTCTATAATAGTAACATGATAAACAATGTAATTCAATAAACTGAACTATAAACAACATTTATCTTGAAACATAGGGTGATTCATAATACCCTGAAGGTATAAACACGGTAAACAGGAAGATTGACTTTCAATCCAGGGAAAGAATCAGAATGTAGAAGACCAGGGTTCAATGGTTACAAGAATTGGTCTTCTTTATACAAGGCATAAGAGTTCGTATGTATGATATATCAAGAATCAGTATGTGGTATATACATGTATTTGTGGAGTAGTATCGTATGTGTGTGGTTCATATCTAAGAATTTAACAATTAGTAGTTTACAAGAAATCAGGCTTGCAGCTCAAGATCAATAAGGATCAGGGTTTAGGGTTAAGTACTTCAAGGTACTTGCAATATAACAAGAATGAACATAACTACTTACGACATATGTGAAGAGAGTTCGAAGATACTTGCAATATACTACAAGAAAGAGCAAAAACACTTGCCTTATCAATCCGCATTTACTTTTCTAGCACTTGTCAGTTGGTTCCCACTCACTAACCACTTGTTTTCCCTTTCTACGTCTCGCTTCCTCTGTTAGACATCATATGTACTTATCAATACTACTTTTCATCTCATTCTATTAGTTACAAGCTTCTATCTACCCTTCGTTTCACCCAACTCCGACGTATGAATTGAAAGTTATGAATAAAACCGTGAAACAATGCACATACAGGCATATTATACATCAATCAGATTACATATAGCACATAGCACGTAAGATATTCGATCAAAATAATTTTTTAAAATATATTCGGGGTTAAAATGATTTTCCAAGTATTTAATACGAATTTTGAATATATTTTTTGGAAATTAAAACGGGTCTCCGAATCATTTTATAATTAAATAATAGGGTTCGAATACCCGAATCTGACTTTAAAATGATTTAATAATAATTATGGAGCCTTGAAAATAATTTAAAATAATATTTAAAGCTCGAAACTATTTTTCATAAGTTTTTAAGCAAAAAAAATAATTAAATCTAATTAAATAATTAATTAAAATTATTTAATAACTAATTAAATTAATTAATAAATTAATATTTTAATTAATTGACTAATTAAATAATTAATTATCAACTAAAATTAATTAACTAGTATTAAGGTTTAATTTCAAAATAAAAATAATTTTTTCAGAATTAAATATGATTTTAGAATTTAAAATAAATAAAAATAATTTCTGAAAATAATTATAAAAATAAAAAATTATTTTGGAAAATAATAAAAACATAATCCTATTTTTGGAATTATGTAAAACAACAATCCTATTTTTGAAGTTTCTGAAAATTCCAGGGACTAATTTATAAAGGTTTTACAAACTGGGAGGGTTGAATGGTAATTCTACCAGCTCCCTCCTCCTTCTTCCACCTCCGGTGCCCGACAGCCATTGTCGTCGCTCGGAGCTTTTCCGGCCACCACCAATCTACCCAGAAACGCGTGAAAATTTCAGGGCATGAAGTACAAGCATCCAGGACTCATCTGTGGTGATAAAACAATCAAAGAACTAGTGAATTGACCAGAAAACCCGACGAAAATTTCCGCCGCCGCTGCGCCTCTTTTTCTGGAGAAGCCCTATTAGTTATTGTCCGTTAACCAAATATATACTATTCGATTTGTCTTTCACGATCTACATATTGGTACAATCAATTTCATTCAATAACCCCTAACAAAGAAACGCCTAAATTTCAATTGAAAATATTCATAGCTATAAACCTTAGTTCTTCAATTCGAGAATCAAAGAGCAATTTTTACATGTTATTGAACTCCAAATCCGTCATATGATATACCAAAATGATCAGGATAAAATTATCTACAATATTCAAGCATCAAATCACATAAACAACATCAACATCAAAAATTCCTCTTTTAATCATTAATTAATTCGAATTAAAATAATTAAATAAGAAATAACCTTAATTTATGTACTAAAAGTGATTGATTCTGAAAGAGCTTTCGAGATATTCGATTCGGTATATGGCACGCTCGATTCCGAGTTCGATAACACCTTCGGATTTGAGTTTGATTTTCAAGAACACGACGATTAATTAGGGTTTTCTCTGTATTTTCTATGTTTTACTGATCGATTATGATTATACGAATAAAATGAAATAAGAAATATGCTATTTATATTTATAGAATATTAATACGCGTTGGATCGTATTGGATAATTATCAAAATCGGGTCTCTGTTAGGTCACACTTTCACTGTAGAGGGGGTGAATACAGTGTTTATTACAATCAAATCAAACTTCAAGAACTTATGTAACAGAAAACAAACTTTATTAAAACAATAAACTCTGTTACAATCTGGAACTGTTATCTCTCAGTGATGAACAAAATATCACGAGAGCTGCTAGGGTTACAGTAAATAATATTCTCGATAATGATAACACTTATAGTATAAACCCTATGTCTGTGTTTATATACTACACAGTTACAAGATAATCGCTAATTGATATGGAATATAATTCTGCTTCCTAATATTATCAATCAGAATATCTTCTATTCCAAGTATTCCATTCTTCACGAAATTCCTTCTTCATGCATATCTCTTCTTATGTTTATCTTGATCTTCTTAACTTTAATCAGCTACTGTCCTTATCTGATCATCCTTCACACTTAAGTTCTGATATCTATCTCCTGATGCTTATCTCCTGATAACATAAGTACTGATATCCCTTAAGTTCTGACGTCCAGTATAAGTACTGATCAGTTAAGTACTGATTTATCCTGTTCAAATAAGATCTGAAATCTAAACATAAAACATATTAGCCATGACATTATCAAATATATCTAACAATCTCCCCCAACTTGTAAATTAGCAAAATATACAAGTTTAACAGATATTTGATGATGTCAAAAACATTAAGTACAAATGCATGAGAAATAGACAAGATAACTACAACTTACAGTCCTTAAAGCTTTTACCAATTCAACTTCTGATAACAACTTTGGTCTGTATACACATCAGAATTTAAGTAGTTGTAGATCTTTGACTTGGCTTCATCATTTTCTGATCTCTCTGATGTCAGGAGTTGTTCTAAGATAATTCTTCAACAAACATTTCTCAGCATATCTGAGTTCATCAATCATTCTCCGTTTGACATCTTTAAGCTCTGCAGTATCTTCACCAGTTTGAAATATTGCAGCTCTGAGATCATTAATCTTTGCTTTCTCAACTCCCGATCTAGTCTTATGACATAAGCTTTGTTAGACTCTAGATTGAATTCAAGCCCCTTAATACCAAGATATGTTCTGAATCTGTGCAGTATTAGGCTTCATATCAACAATATCCCCATTGTGATCTCTGTACTTTGGAACATATCTGCTGTCAGACTTAACAGAATAAAGCCTTTTCTGTCTCTGAATCTGTTCTTTTAAGTAGTTTGCAACAGTCTCTGTTATTCTGTTATCCACTTGAAGTAAGAAAAGTACATGCTCCAATTCTTCAAAATACTTCAAAGGAATGGCATTTTGTCTTATATGATAAACCCTACCATCTGTCATGAAATACAACATGATGTATTCTTTCAAGTAGGTATGGTAAACCATCTGTACAGATTCTAGTTGATTCAATCTCTCAGGAGTTGCTCCAATACCTGGTTCACTCAAGGAAGTTGGATCATCGGTAGTGTTGTGTACTCTTCTTTCATCAGCACTTCCCAATCCAGTTTTATCTCTAGCTTCCTTTCCAGTAACTACTCTTGCTTCAAAACCACTTGGAGTAGTCTTCAAAGATTGAGTCTGTTTTGCTTTAGTGAATCCTGGTAGGAGTGTTTTAGATTTATTTTCTGATATCAAGTTAACTTGAGCACTGTCAGAGGTTACTTGCTTCTTCTGAATATCAGAACTTACAATTTCTTGACTCTGAACAACTTGAGCCATGTCAGAGGTTGTTTTAAGAACTTTTCTTGAAGTCAGAGCAAGATCATCTTTTCCATCAGTAATTTCTTCTTCCTCAGGAGGTACATAAGGCTTGATAGGTTCACCAACCTTTTCTTTACCCTTGGATCTTGGATCTATCTGTGGTTGTAATCTAGCCAAAGTTTCTTCAGTATGTATCCTTTCTTTGATCACAATGCCTTTAGGTTTTGGAAGTAACTTTTTACCAGAAGCTTCAGATTTAGATGTGACTTTCTCTGATTTAAGTCTGGCTTCTTCTTCCTTTAAACTTTCCAAGTCCATCCCTGGATTTTCTTGAAGAAATAACTGTCTTGACATTTCCTCATCAAGATCTAGAAGTTCATCAGAACTTATCCTTTTACCAGCAGCAGAACTTATTCTTTTCCCAGTATCAGAACTTGTTCTGTGACTAGCTTGTCTTGATGTAAACCTTCTACCTTGACTATGACCACTACCCATTCCAGAGTTTCCTTGGTCATCTTTTCCATCATCCTTTCCTTGCAGTGACTTGTTGGTTTTGCATTTGGACTTAATTACCTTCTCCCCCTTTTTGGCATCAGCAGGTAATAAAAGAGAGATAAGTAGTTCCACTGAGGTCTGGATTTCAGTAAGTTGCGATTGCTGAGAAGCTTGATTTGTCAGAATTTGATCAATCTGAGCTTGTTGCTTCTCTTGAGTTTTCTTAATATAAGCAACCCTGTCAATGGTAGGTTGGAAGAACTTTTTCTTATCAATTTTCCAAACTTGTTCCTGTTTGATAAAGTTCTCCTGAATCTTGTGTAGCTCTGCATGAGTGTTGGAATGAAGACCTTGTAGATGTTTAGTACTCAATGCAGTGACTCTAAGCTGGGTTTTAAAATCATCAGAATGTAACATTTCATCAGCTTTAGTCAAGTGCTCAGCAAGATGTAAAGCATTTGGAACACATGAAACTGAGTTCCATTCCTTAGTCCACTCCTGACCTGCAGGAGTTTCACTCCAAGGTACTGGTGCATCCCTGATAACAAACTCCTTTACCAGTTCAGACTTAGGAAGAGTCAGTGGAGGAGTATGTCCTGAAGGACTTGCTTCATCAGCATCTACAGTTGTAGCAGCCTCACCAGTATCTCCAACATTTGCAGCATCAGAACTTAGAGAATCAGTATCTTCTGATAAGACAACTGTGTGAGTAGCAATGGAGGCTTTAACATCCTCTAATTGCTGATCTGATACTAAGTTCTGATCAACAGCCATATCCCGATGCTCACCTAAAATCTGATCATCAGCATCTTGATGCATAGAAGGTGTTAGTGATAACTCAGGAGTTTGAACAGCATCAGTAACAGGTGTTGTGGAAGGATTATTTTGCCGTTGGAGCTTCTAAGAAAAGTATTTCAGGCACAACCAGGTTCTGAATATCAATTTCAGCACTTGTGCCTGGATCAACAAGAGACATAGAAGGTGAATTAGCCTTGTCAGATACAGGTTCCTGAGATGGAGTTGATGGAGAAGAAGTGACTGGAGCAAATTCCTTGTCTTGTGAGATCAGAGATTCCTGATCCCTTCCTTAGCTGCTTCCTCTCATCATCTGAAACTGGCCTTTGTGCCCTCTGTTTCTTGTACTTCCTTGTTGATTTGGATTCCTTGGGAGTTTCAGGAACCGTCATACGTCTAAGCCTCTTGAGAAGCCTAGAACCCCCAATTGCAGAATCCTTCTGAGAAGTTGCCTTCTCAGCTTCATTTACCACAGGTTCTGAAGAGGGAATCTGATCCTCAGAATCTGATTCATCTCTCAAAGTAATGCTTCTCTTCTTTTGAGGTGTTTGAGGAACAGTCTTTGTTCTCTTTGGCTTAGAGGATGTAGGCTTCACAGTAGGTGCTGAAGAAGACACAGGAATGATTACTTACCCAGTTGCCTTGTTTCAAGGAAAAACCATTTCATTTATCAAGAGACACAGTTTTAATTCAAAATTTAAACCGTTAGCACTGATTGAATTATTTTTCACTGCAACATTAATATTCTGAAAATGAATCATGTTAAAAATGACCGAGATAATTTCGATGAATAAGTGCTGACAAAGAATCAGAACTTAAATAAAGACAAAATTTAAATGGTCATCAGAATATCAAGCAGGATTTAACAACACAAGATAAAATAACTCAGAGACAAAATCTTGAAGTAAAAACAGTTTTCATTAATATATCAAGTCAATACATATATGAAATAGAAATTACATCAATACAAGATTTTCCCTAAGCTTCTAATCCTAACGTCAACAGCTTTAGTCCTAGCTAAGAAGCCTGACAAAGCTGAGGATGAAGAAGAACAGGAAGAAGACGAGATTAAGTCATCTTCCTCTTCCTATCTTCGACGAACAAGATGGCGAGTCGTATGATTCGCTCTTGCTGACGGATACGACGAAGGTGAAGGTCTCTTCGAATGGCCACCAGATCACGTTTGATAACCTCTGGAAATTGAATCCAGAGATTGTGAGGGATGTTGGTGATATGGTATGGGAGTTGGAATTCCATTCAAAAAGACATGCACAGTCTCATCACCGTAATTGTAGAACCAGCCAAATTCAGCCATTTGTGATAGTAAATGAAAAACAAGACTGAATTTGTGATACAAGTGTGATGAGAAGACTAATGTGAAGTGGCTGTGTATATAGGCAAGAGAATGCCAAGAGACGCAAAGATATTTAATGCTGACAGGTAGAATTAATTCTACCTCGTCTCCCTAGACTTTGAAAAAGAATAACAGTCATTGGAAAGAGGAATCATGGTCTAGACCGCACAAGACACAAGAAACAGTGGACTGTTCAAGTACAAAACTATTAATCCTAATCATAGTGACTATTATCTTCCACTTCAACATATGCGAGTACAAACTGAGACTGGTAGTAAATTTCATTCAAAGATAAGCCAAGTAAAGGATTAGACTGAGAAATCAGAACTTAGACCTATACCAGAACTTAACAGTCATCAGAACATAATTTCTTAACTCGAAAAAGGAATGCTCATCTTAGTAAATACTCATACAAGTTCTTAGTTATGAACGTCAGAACTTAATCATCAGAACGTGTAACTAGAACTTGTCCTCAGAATTTGTGCAAAAATGACACAATGACTGTTTATCTAAATAACATAGACCACCACAGAAATTTTCATCATTCAGATGGAGTGATTAGTGTGTGCATTAAGCTAAATAACAGACAAAGAGTAAAGTCTGATCTACTTCAGTACATCTTAGAAATAAGTCATAATTAAAATTTGCTAAAGAGCTGTCATTATCCTGAAACCTACTGATAAATGAGTTCATGCATGAGTCCACCTCAACTGTTTTTGTGCTAATTTTATGCATCTTTAAATTCTCTTTTACAGTGGCTTCTCAGTGTAAGTGAGTCACGACTGCTTATCAGAATTTATGCTATTATCAGAGTATTTCTCCAGTAATCATAGAGTGTGAAAAGTCACCAAGAAAATATTTTGCTTTTATAATGCATATTTACTTAATACCAGCAATGCACTTGGGTCGTCCCTTTCACATTTTTACTCTAGATCTCAAAGGAGTACCTGATTTTATTCTTAGATTTTTTTTTTTTTTAATAAGAGAGGTCTATCAGCACTTAGTACATTCAGCAGTTTTACTAGTATCAGAACTTAACAGATGAGTAGCATTATTCTAATTTGTGACTTAGTAATAAGATATACAAAGTAAACTTAACTAAGCTCAGTTATCAGAATTTGCTAGTGTCATAAGATTTCCACTGAAATAATTACTTCTTCTATGGAATCATTTGTTTATTGAAGATTACTAGATCAGTATTTAGCACAGTTATCCTCATAGGATTGAATAGTTACTGAAACAGACATATCACTTATCAGAGTTTAGAAACATATATCAGACAACAGTCAGTACTTAAAGACATTTATCAATTAATGCACAGAATATACAAAGAGATTAATTCTGTAAATACTGATCATAAAGTCTGATAACATAGAACAAGTTTAAGCAGATTTAGAGAAAGAACCTGAAATCATTCCAAGTTCATTTACCAATTTTGTAAAGGTAGCTTCACACAGTGGTTTTGTGAAGATATCTGCTACTTGTTGATCTGTGGGAACAAAATGCAATTCCACTGTACCTTCATCCACATGTTCCCTGATGAAATGGTACCTGATGCTGATGTGCTTTGTCATAGAGTGTTGAACTGGATTACCTGTCATAGCAATAGCACTTTGATTATCACAGTAAATAGGGATTTTGAAATATGTTAACCCATAATCCAGTAACTGATTCTTCATCCAGAGAATCTGTGCACAGCAGCTTCCTGCAGCAATATACTCTGCTTCTGCAGTTGATGTGGAAATTGACTTTTGTTTCTTGCTATACCAAGAAACCAACCTGCCTCCAAGAAATTGGCAGCTACCACTTGTGCTTTTCCTGTCAATTTTGCAACCTGCAAAATCTGCATCTGAGTAACCTATTAATTTAAAATCTGATTCTCTAGGATACCATAATCCTAGATCAGCTGTTCCTTTAAGATACTTAAAGATTCTTTTTACAGCTGTTAAGTGAGGTTCTCTTGGATCTGCTTGAAATCTTGCACAAAGACAGGTAGCAAACATGATATCTGGTCTACTAGCAGTTAGATAAAGAAGTGAGCCAATCATACCTCTGTAATCAGTAATATCTACTGAATTACCAGTATCCTTATCCAGTTTTGTTGCAGTGGCCATGGGAGTGGATGCACTTGAACAGTCTTGCATTCCAAATTTCTTCAGCAAGTTTCTGGTGTACTTAGATTGACAAATAAAAGTTCCTTCTTCACTCTGCTTGACTTGAAGGCCCAGAAAATAACTAAGTTCTCCCATCATACTCATCTGATATCTTGACTGCATTAGGTTGGCAAACTTTTTGCAAAGTTTGTCATTTGGAGACCCAAAAATAATATCATCAACATAAATCTGAATCAAAAGTAAGTCCTTGCCATGGTTGAGATAGAACAGTGTTTTGTCAATAGTTCCTCTGTTGAATCCACTTTCCAGAAGAAACTGAGCTAAAGTCTCATACCATGCTCTAGGAGCTTGCTTAAGTCCATAAAGTGCTTTATCAAGCCTGTAGACATAATCTGGATGTTTGGAATCTACAAAGCCTGGAGGTTGTTCAACATATACTTCCTCTTCCAATTCTCCATTGAGAAAAGCACTTTTCACATCCATTTGAAAGACAGTAAACTTTTTGTGAGCAGCATAAGCCATGAATATCCTTATGGCTTCTAACCTAGCAACTAGCGCAAATGTTTCATCATAGTCAATTCCCTCCTGTTGAGAATATCCTTTTGCAACCAGCCTTGCCTTGTTCCTTACAATTATGCCATCACTGTCAGTTTTGTTTCTGAATACCCACTTTGTACCAACAACCGATCTATTCTTAGGTCTTGGCACTAAGGTCCAGACTTTGTTTCTTTCAAATTCATTCAACTCTTCCTGCATTGCTTGCACTCAATCAGCATCTTGAAGAGCTTCTTCCACTTTCTTTGGCTCAGACTGAGAGAGAAAAGAATTGTAAAGACATTCATTCGAAGTACCTGTTCTAGTTCTGACACCTGCCTCAGGATTTCCAATTATCAAATCAGGTGTATGTGATTTTGTCCACTTCCTTGCAGATGGAAGATTTTCTCTAGAACTGGATGCTCCCCCATGATTCATGCTGTCTTCGGTTTCATTTTCTGATGCTCCCCCTGAAACTATGCTCTCTGAGTTGGATCCTTCAGTATTTAGATTTTCAGTACTTTCAGTACTTGGCTTATCAAAACTTGACGAATCAGAATTTGAAGAGCCAGATGTATGTTCTGATGCTTCTTGAGATGTGATAATATCTTGAGTATGCTCCCCCTGCATTGGTGCATCTTCCTTGACGTAGTCACCACAGTTTCAATAACATCAGAGTTTAATCCATCAGAATTTACAGTATCAGGACTTAGACTGTCAGGACTTGAGGTATCAGAATATGAATCTTCATTTTCAAATCTCAGCTGATCATGATCAATGCAATCTTCAAGTCCAGTGATCTTCTTGTCATCAAAAGAGACATTGATAGATTCCATGACCACTTTTGTTCTCAAATTATAGACTCTGAAGGCTTTTGTAGAAAGTGGATATCCAACAAAGATTCCCTCATCAGCTTTTAGATCAAACTTGGATAGCTGTTCAGGATGAGTCTTGAGAACAAAACACTTACATCCAAATACATGAAAGTATTTGAGATTTGGCTTCTTGTTCTTCACCATCTCATATGGTGTTTTTCCATGCTTGTTAATGAGTGTTGCATTTTGAGTAAAACAAGCAGTCTGCACAGCTTCAGCCCAGAAATAGGTTGGAAGCTTTGCTTCTTCAAGCATTGTTCGTGCAGCTTCAATGAGAGTTCTATTCTTCCTTTCAACAACTCCATTTTGCTGTGGAGTTCCAGGAGCAGAAAATTCCTGCTTTATATTATGATTTTTGCAGAACTCTTCCATTATCAGATTCTTGAATTCAGTGCCATTATCACTCCTCAAAATTTTCACAGAATCTTTGATCAATTTATTCAGATGTTTGACATGATCAATCAGGATAGATGCAGTTTCACTTTTTGTGTGCAAGAAATACACCCATGTGTATCTGGTGAACTCATCTACTATGACCAACGCATATTTCTTCTTTGCAATAGACATGACATTCACTGGACCAAATAGATCAACATGAAGCAAATAATAAGGCTCAAGAATTGATGATTCAGTCTTGCTCTTGAACGAAAATTTTCTTTGTTTAGCCTTCTGACATGAGTCACAAAGACCATCACGAACAAACACTGATTTTGGCAGTCCTCTCACAAGATCTTTCTTGATCAGTTCATTTATCTTGTTGAAGTTTAAATGAGAGAGTTTCTTGTGCCAATTCCAGCTTTCTTCAGTTGAGGCTCTACTTACTAAACAGATTGCAGAACCATCAGAACTTGTTGAAAGCTTAGCTTCATAAATGTTACCACGCCTGAATCCCTTCAGAACAATTTTTTCTTTAGATTTACTAACTATTTCACAATGTTCTGCAAAGAAATCAACATGATAACCTCTGTCACAGATTTGACTTATACTCAGTAAGTTGTGTTTAAGTCCTGAGACCAGAGCTACATCTTTAATGATGACATTCCCAAGATTGATATTGCCATATCCCAAAGTTTTTCCAATGTTGCCATCTCCATAAGAAACACTTGGGCCAGCTTTCTCCACAAAGTCTGATAGCAGGGCCTTATTTCCAGTCATATGTCCTGAACATCCACTGTCCAGAACTAAAATATTTTTCCTGTTGCCCTGCAATCAAAAAACCACTAATTATTAGTTTTAAGGACCCAGACTTGCTTGGATCCTTTGGCCTTTTTAGGTTTGTTAACATTTGCAGCGGATTTAGCATCAGATTTTATGTTAACAGTTTTCTTATCAGAACTTATACTACCAGACTTTGAATCAGAACTTACACTAGAAGGAACAACAGAAACTTTCTTTAAAGAAGGTTTTATTTGATAATAATCATAGTACAAACTATGATATTCCTTACAAGTATAATTGGAATGCCATAAACTACCACAATGAAAACAAGGATCTTGTGGTTTGTATCTAACAGACTGACTCTTAACTCCTGATTTTGTAGATAAGGAGTTAATATTCTTATTCTTCCTGCAAAAAGAAGCCAGATGGTTAGAACTTCCACAGTTATGACACGCTTTCCTAGGAGCATCAGGAACAGATTTATAGTTATTGCTTTTATTCACACCTTCCTTTCCATTCCTGTTTTTCCTAGGTGATTTTACCTTGTTTGCATTCTTAACATCTTTCAGCTTATGCTTAAGCTGCTTCTTTGTCATTAAGCCTATGTTAACTTCAGCTGTCTTTTCCTGTTTTAGTTTGTCAGAAGCTAATTCCTTTTTAACTTCTGATTTCTCATTTTCAGATTTTTCAGTTACAAACTTAACAGGTTTTAACTTCAGCTTTTGCTTATCAACAGGCTTAATTTCTACAGTTCCTTTTTCATTTTTATTTTCTCCATAACCTAAGCCCTCTTTCCAGTTTCCACTGCTTAGTAAATTTTGAGTTGTTTTGCCAGAGTTAGTCCAAGTTCTGATAATCTCTCTCTCATTTTCTAACTCAGTTTTTAGAGATTCATTCATTTTTAGCACTTCATCCCTAACATAAAAAGCATCATCTCTATCCTGCTGAGTTTGATGGAACATGACTAACTCTTTTTCTAAGAAATCATTTCTTTTCCTAAAAGCAAGATTTTCAGAAGTTAATCTTTCACATGTTAAAGTTTGATCTCTATAACTAACAAACATGGTTTTAAGATATCTTCTCAACTCATTAATATCATCAGTATGAAAAGCATAAGTAGTCTGAGGTACCTTTGTTTCAGCAGCTTCAGAACTGCTCTCAGAACTTGATTTATCAGCATTTGCCATCAATGCATAGTTCTCCTCACTTTCAGAGTCTGAGGTGTCTGTCCAGCTTTTCTGCTTTGTGACAAGAGCTTTGCCTTTGTCACTCTTGGTCTTCTTGCAATCAGGAGATATGTGGCCTTTCTCACCACAATTATAACATTTAACATTAGCGTAATCTCCTCTGTCAGACTTTCCTCCTCTTCCTTCAGATCTTCTGAAATTCTTCTTATCAGAACTTATGCCTTTCCTGGAAAACTTCTTTCCCTTCCTGAACTTCCTGTATGCAATCTTTGTGATTCCTTTCACCATAAGAGCACACAGCTTCATCATCTCCTCATCAGCATCAGTTTCAGGCAAGCTTTCAGAATCTGAGTCATCATCACTCTCAGAACTTGATGACTCAGTATCAGACTTTATGATAAGAGCTTTACCCTTGTCTTTCTTTGAGGAAGGTGGTTTGGGGGATTCCTCTTCAGCCTTGAGAGCAACTGTCCTTGACTTTCCTCCTTTCCTCTTGCTTCTTTGTTCCATCTCAAGTTCATGAGTCTTGAGCATTCCATAAATTTCATCAAGATTGTAGTTGTCTCTTATTGTTGTTGCCTTCAAATCCCAACATTCAGGAAGAGCTAACATGAATTTAAGGTTTGTATCTTCAAGATCATACTCCTTATTTACTAATGACAAGTCATTCAAGAGTTTGACAAATCTATCATATACATCAGTCAATGACTCATTAGTCCTAGAGTCAAAGTGTTCATACTCTTGAGTGAGTATTATCTTCCTGTTCTTCTTAACTGTTTCAGTTCCTTGACACCTTGTCTCCAGTGCATCCCATATCTCCTTAGCAGTCTTGCAGTTGATTACCCTGTTTGACATTACATTATCAATGGCACTATGCAATAAGTGTCGTACCTTGGCATCCTTAGCAATAGATGCTATATCTTCAGCAGTGTAATCACTCTTTTCCTTTGGTACGGTCTTTGCTGCTTCACCTGCAACTACAACAACGAGCTTGGTAGGTTTGTGAGGCCCTTCCTTGATTCTATCAAGGTATTCTGGATCTGTTGCTTCCAGAAACATGGTCATCCTTACCTTCCATATGGGATATTCAGATGGTCTCAATATGGGAACTCTGATAGTCTCATATCGACTCTGAGTTGATGTCTTTGATGATTCCTCAGTTTTGGTAGGCTTAGTTGGAGTTTCTGTGTCAGACATGATTGTGTTTGGATCTTTAACTGTATGTGTGTTAACAGAAGGCTCTGATACCACTTGTTAGGTCACACTTTCACTGTAGAGGGGGTGAATACAGTGTTTATTACAATCAAATCAAACTTCAAGAACTTATGTAACAGAAAACAAACTTTATTGAAACAATAAACTCTGTTACAATCTGGAACTGTTATCTCTCAGTGATGAACAAAATATCACGAGAGCTGCTAAGGTTACAGTAAATAATATTCTCGATAATGATAACACTTATAGTGTAAACCCTATGTCTGTGTTTATATACTACACAGTTACAAGATAATCGCTAATTGATATGGAATATAATTCTGCTTCCTAATATATATCAATCAGATATCTTCTATTCCAAGTATTCCATTCTTCACGGAATTCCTTCTTCATGCATATCTCTTCTTATGTTTATCTTGATCTTCTTAACTTTAATCAGCTACTGTCCTTATCTGATCATCCTTCAACACTTAAGTTCTGATATCTATCTCCTGATGCTTATCTCCTGATAACATAAGTACTGATATCCCTTAAGTTCTGACGTCCAGTATAAGTACTGATCAGTTAAGTACTGATTTGTTCTGTTCAAATAAGATCTGAAATCTAAACATAAAACATATTAGCCATGACATTATCAAATATATCTAACAATATATTTTTACGTTTGTTCGATTTTGATCATATATGTAAATGCCATCTGACTTTTTATTATTAATTTATATTTTCCTTTTTCAAACTTATCATGTTTGTATGTCAAATTGAGTTTATAAGATGTCATATTACGGTAACTCCTCATATGATATTATTTATGAAATTGAATGATTCGTGTATTTAGATTGAAAAAATAATCTGAAGATGTTATTATGCAAATTATATGAGATTATGACATTTTATAATATAAAATATTAATAACAAATATGTGAATATAAATACAACCTCCTACATTTACAAAAATACCCGTAAATTACAATAATTTTCTTTTAACCTCGAGCTCATCCTCCACCCAACAATCACATTTAGATTTAAGATTTGTTCAATACTACTCCCTCCGTCCCAATATACGTTTCCTATATTGACATTTGACACTATTCATCATAATCGATTGACTATTAATTTACGTCTAATCTATAAGATCAAATATAGTCATGATCTTGTTGAATTCGTATTTATGAGTAATTTAATACAATAAAAATTTTATATTTAATACTAATATGAAATTAAAGATATTAACAATCAAAAGTGTGTATTGGCAAACGTGTTCAACACAAATAAGAAACGTTTTTAGGAATGGAGGGAGTAACTTGCTAATCCTGCAGTACCCTGGATCTTATTGATATTTAATATTTTTCATTTATACTTTATCGAAGGGTGATGGCCGAAATTAATACAATTTTTGAAATGGGTAACCAAAGTATCATGTTTAAGAAATATGAACGAAATTACTAGTCAAATAAGTTTTTCAGGACTGCGTATTTGAAGATCCATAATAGGTTTGGTATTCATATTAAGTTTATAAAAAATCAATATATTTATTATGATCCATTTTAATTATAGAAACTTTACAATACAATTATAAATATATATTGTGTCACTTATGGTAAGTTTTTAATATAAATTTGAAGTAAACTTTAAATTTTGACAAACCTATTTAGAGAAATAATCTCATAAAATATACTCCATCCGTCCCTTTCAATTGTTTACATTTTTTGGAGAGTGTCCGACACGCATTTTAAGGTGCATATAAAATATAGTTTTGTAATTTTTTTTTACAATTTTGTTTTTCTGAATAAAAATTAAAACATTCAACTTTTATTCATAAAAAAGAAAATTGTAAAAATAAGTTACATACCTATACTTTTTATGCACATTAAAATACGTGGCGGACACTTCCTCAGAAATGTAAATAATTGGAAGGGACTGAGGGAGTATAACATAAAAATAATTTATGTAACGAAAGTAGTTCATTAAATAAATTTATCATAATATGTAGATGCAATACATTTATTATATAAATAACTTAATTTTTCAGAATTATATTATTCAATTTTAATTATAAATTTATTTATTTATTTTATTAAATAATTTTTGAAATACCCGTGTGCAGAGCACGGGCTATAAACTAGTCTCGCTTAAATATACTATGAATTAGTCGGGTCGGGTCGGGTCATTTTACAGCCCCGTCGACACAAGACCACCCGTCCACCCTACGCTAGCGTACTAGGGGGATTAGAAGACTGACTCTATAAAGTCCAGCAGCTTCCCCTAAACCTTAAAAGCCTCTTGTCTTTGTTTATTATACAATCATCTATTTTACAATAATAATATTAAAATGTTCGAAATCAAGCTCGAGCTCATGTTCACATGTTGGGGTTCGGCTCGAAATCTCTATGCTTGAGTTCGGCTCGAAATCTCGAAGTCGATTTAACCAAATATTGATAAAAACTCATATAATCAGTTCGATTCGAATTCGATTTGATTAAATATAAAAAATATAAATAAAATATTAAATATTTATCTTAAAATATATTCTATATTAAAAATTTACAAGTAATAAAGACTCGCGAATCTTACAAGTCAAATAATTTGAAACTCGAATTCGGCTCGATAAAAAAATTGAATAGCTCAAATTCAGCTCGATTATTCCCGAACCAAATTCAAATATTTTACGAGTTATTGAGGTCATTTCAGGGGCCCAATCGATCCTGACACTAACGCAGCGTACGAGTGGGATTAGGAGACTGACTCTAAAAGTCCAGCAGTGTTGTACTACAAGCCATCATCTTCATCATCTTCCCCCAAGCCTTATAAGCTTTGTTTTTACATAAACAAACACAATCATCTATTTTATTACTTATGGCTGCGAAATTGAAGATAGCGGGAGCATGGTCAGGCGTGTTGGAGGCTGAATTGGAGACATGGAGCGTGTCTATGTTGAGACACCAAGTTGCTCAACGATCGGGTTGTGGGGCTGAGTCGATTAATTTGATTTGTGGTGGGAAGTTGCTTAAAGATGGTGATGAGAGTTTAGGTCAAGTGGGTGTTAAGAATAATGCTAAAATTATGGCTACTAGGGTTTCTGTTGATCAAGGTAAGGCTTTGATGATTGAGAATCAGAAGGCTCTTGCTGAAGAAGAACGGGCTAGTAGACTGACTAGGATTAAGTAAGTTTGTTCTCTCTCTCTCTCTCTCTCTCTCTCTCTCTCTCTCTCTCTCTCTCTCTCTCTCTCTCTCTCTCTCTCTCTCTCCCTCTCTCCCCCTCTCTCTCCCCCTTCTCTCCCTCTCTCTCTCTCCCTCTCTCTCTCTCCCTCACTCTCTCTCCCTCACTCTCTCTTTCTCTCTGTTACTTGCATTCTTGCCTTTGCTTGTAATTGTAAATGTGTTTGAATAGGCTGGCTTTAATGGTTTTGTACATTTACAGATTATTAATTGTTTTTTATTTTGTTGTATGATTTGGAAGCTATTTTGATTTGTTTACTGTATTTACTATAACTGTACTTACTATATTTTCGGAGAAGCTGTGATCACAATTTAGATTCTAGTGAGCATTGTGTCAAGTTCTTGCACATGGGTTCCGGCTAGTTTTGATTGTTTCTGTTTTTGTTTAAAAATTGAAATTTTTTAATACTAATGTATCTTTGGATCTTGTGCTTTAGTTAAAGTTTCCGTTTTTATTAGTTTTATATCTGTTGACTCTAAAATTGCCTTGCAGAGCTGCTGCTATGTCACTAGCCAAGCGACATGCGGATGGTTCACTACCAATTGAAGACTTTAACCTTGAGCTGGAGAATCAGAGCGGAGAGAAAGTGCAGTTGGGAACAGAGAATGACCAGAGGTATGAAACTTGAATTAGATATTATATTTTGTAGATGGAACCAATGGGCCTCATGTATTTCTCTTGTTTGGAAAAAAACAGGGCAATTATGACGGGCCTAATGCTTCATGCAAGTGCAAAACAGCTAATTAAAAGACAACAATATGAAGATGCTCTTGAAGTCCTTACCATGGGGGAGGTTTGTCGTGGTGTACTATTTTTGATATATAACGCAAATCCAATATCTTGGTTACTTTGTCTAATGCTGAATTTTCTTTGTGCAGGAGGCTTTTTCTCTCTGCGACCCGAAGCTCATTGAGGCAAGTTAGCCACTCTTCCTTTACTTAAAATTGTCATTTATGAAAAGTTTAACACTTCTGCCGTAAACACTTCATTTAGAGTTGTCATTCCTAAAAAGAATGGCACTTCTGCAATAAGTTTCTTGCAATGTTTTCATAATGCATGTAATCTTTGCATAAAAATCTCGATATCAAGTTTACATGTTCAAGTGAAAAACATCTGTGGACATTATAGGCACCTGCCAAAATCTGTTTTAAGAATTGAGCATCTAAGACTGGTTTTATTGGCTCCTAAGGCCCCGTTTTTTATTGCTGTTGCAAACAGCTACAACAGTTTTTTGCTGAAAAACTGTCAGAAAGGTGTTTGGTAAATTCTAAAAGCTAGAAAAATGCTTTTGGTCTAAAAGCTGCTGTTAGCAAAAGCATGCCCCCTCATGCTTTTGAAAAAAACTGTTTTCAGTTTTTGCAAGAATTAGCTACCAGTTTCACCAACCCTTCTCAAAAACATTATTTTTATATATTATATCTCAAAATATGCATAAATTAAAAAAAATACCAAATAGTCATCTAATTTTCCTTTCCTGACTGCACTTTTTCCACCAGCATTTTTTCTCACAGCACAACAGTTTTCAACGGCACTCCCAAACGAAGCCTAAGATTACTAATTATGAGACTTGTTATAGCATCTGAGTCCGTTTAGTTATATTTTTGTACTTGGAGTTGAATCACAAATTCCTGTTAACAAAATGTGTTGGTTTCATTTCTTTTCTTTCCCTGTCTTTCAGCTGGTGGATAATGTCCCCATACTACAAATTGATATGGTATGGTGCTATTTTATGCTTCGAGATATGAGCTGGCTCTCGTTGGCAGGAGTACGCCTTGCTAAAGCTAGAGTCGGGATTGAGCGTGCACATGGTAAAGAATCCAGCCGAGTAAGAATCTTGCAAGGTGGTCGCTGCCCAGAGCTTCCATTGTGAGTCTATATTATGGCTAAGGCTATATTTTGTCCTTTTATATGTTAAAATCTTAGATAGGAGATTAAGTATTGAATTGTTTTCTGAACTTGTGGTTCTAGATATTTGAGAATGGACCTGCTGGAAGGGGTGGTGGCATATCACAGTGGGCAGCTACAAAAATCTAAGGCTTTTTTGAGCTCGGCTCAAGCTAAGTACTTGCAGGTTAATTTATCTTCCTAGCAGCTAAATGATGTTGTTCTTTACAGTATTCATGGGGCTAAACTATATGAGTATATGTGCTTATAAACAAACAAACTATAGAATCACAGCTAATACGGCAAATGTACACATTCCATGTAATATATATAACAATTATTATAAGACATTCGGGTAAAGAAGGGGTCAATAGTAATATATTTCTATGTTCTGTTTACATAATGGTATTTCTTAATCAAGGTTCATTCCTCTGTTTCTTATGCAAAGTAGTCCCGTGATGGTTTTTGGTCTGTATTTGCCTAAAGCGGGACGGAAAGAAATTTTGTAGAAGTCATCAGATATCTCATTGGCGAAAAATGTATAATTCCCTATTCACCATCAAGAGCAGGGGTGTAGCCACTTATAATTAACGAAAGCAATAGACACCGCTAAACTTGCATTTATGTGACATATATATCATATTAAATAGGTTTAAAATTATAATTTTATTTCCCCCCCCTGTAAACTAAAATTTGAACATTGAGTTAAAATTTACTGCAAAATCTGAATATTTGGTGAGATCTCCAGTTGCTTTTGCTGATTTGGCAACCACGAGTTCTTCATTTTCCTTGTGAATGCATTTCTGAGTTAAAACTGTTCTTCTCAAGGGGATTGGTTTACTAACACTACGAACCCATAAGTAATCACGTGTCCGTTTTAAGACTGACATTGAAACTTGTGCTATTAATGAGATTCTATTTAACACTAAAAATTCCCTGAATATATTTTCCCTCCCCCTGGTTGCATCTCAAACAAAAATGCTATTTTTCATCTTTCAGCTTCAGGTGCCTGATGAACTTCTGTCACTACTTATGAGCATGGGGTACAGACAAAATGATGCAAAGAGGGCCCTTCGTATGAGTGGTCAAGATGTCGGGAGTGCTGTTGAGCTTCTTGTTGATCTGAAGGAGAAAAAAATGCGCAAGAGGGAAGATGACAGACGTAGACAACATGAGATTATGTAAGAGTTTTAATGGTGTGGATGAATATTCTTTATGTTCGCTTCATAGAGTTTTGCTTCACCGCTAATATATTACTAATTTTAGGGAACAAAAGCGTTTTGGAATAACTCCTCTAAGAAAAGCAGTGGATCTACAAAGGTTGAGTGAACTGGAGTCCATTGGGTAAGTACTTGCAAAAATATGCGGTCACCTTAAGTACAAATATTGTTTAGTAATTACTGCTTTATCGTTGGGTCATTTCATGGCTATCTGGGAGAGACAAGAGGAGATTGAATTTATATCTTTTTTTAATTTACCACACCAATATTTCAATTGAAGACATTATCTGCAGATATATCAATTTTGCGTACTGTTTATTGGATCTTCATAGGTTGAAGTGCTCTCTGGCTAGTTACAGTTGTGTGGCTACTTTTTACTTTCTTAGGTTTCATATTGCATGGGCTTGAGATAAAATTTACAATGAATTTGTCCATAACCCTCATGTACAGTGGAGTACTCCTGTGGTCAGTAATTTTATCTGGTTCCTTAAAATGGCAGGTTTGAGAGAGCACTTGCTGCTGAAGCCCTAAGAAGAAATGAGAATGATACTCAGAAAGCTTTGGATGACTTGACAAATCCAGAAACTAATTCTGCCATACAGGTTAAGATCTTCTATTAATATGAATTTCAGTTCTATGTTAATTTTATTAATTTTGCTTTATATATTTTGTGTAGCTCAATGTCGAATCCAGGAGAAGGAAAAGACTCCATCAAGAAGCAGATGCTGTAATTGAAAAACTTGTTTCTATGGGTTTCCAGAGACCAATTGGTAATTATGTCCTATCTAATGTTGCGATGCCACGATATGTATTATTATTTTTTATTATCTATCTGTGTTAGTTGTCGGTTGTCTTCTTAAGCTTCACAATAGTATGGTTTTGATCAACGTTAAAGAAGTGTAATTATTGTTCTGGAGTTTGTCAATGAAATGCTTTTAGCATTCAATTGCAAAAAGACATGAGGTTTCTGGAGTGTTCTCCGATATAGAAACCTTTTTTTATCGAGGTTTCTCATTGATTTTGCTTGCTATCTGCAGCTGCTGCTGCTGTTAATGCATATGGAACAGAAGATGCAGCACTAAATCATCTACTTGCTCTGCATGACAATCCAAATGGAAGTGCTGCTGCTGTTGCAAATACTGCAAATTCTACGCATCCTGTGCCTACTGCTGGTGAAGAAAATGTTTTGGGGTCGCAGGAATTTGTTAGTTCTCAAACTTCTGATGGTAGTAATGGCGAATCATCAACTCTAAATCAGGAAGAGGAGCGAGATGTGGAGATGGAAGATGAATTGACTGAAGAACTTCAGAGAGGAGATGCTTTGTCTGACTATGATATTGAAGTGACTATAGAAGGGGAAGCCATAAACGAGTATCTGGGACTGATTACTTCAGCTGAAGTGAATAATTCTGCGGAAGAGAACGTTAAGAACGTTCCATCATCGGAGTAAATAGTAAAAAGTGAATATCTGCTAATCTCACCCAGTAAAACTAAGGTGCACACTTTTTGTATATAAGCTTTGATCGCAAACAGTAACCTTAGTTTATCTTTAGTAGGATGGGTTTATACTTATAGTGTCGCATGTTAATAAAAACTTATTTATTATGTCAATCTCGTATGAGCAGGGTACTGGTCTTACATTTTAATATGAAAACAGAAAATATGCATTGGTAGTGTATCCAGCTTTGGTTATACTATAATTTAGATAAATTGTATTTTGCACCCTACTATTGTGTTTCAAAAACAAATTTGTACGAGAATTTTGGAAAATTCAGTTTGCACCTCTATAGTTCAACTTTGGGATTCATTATGCACCCCTTTCCAGAATTTTGTTGAATTGGACAGGGGCAAAACCGAAAATTCAGCAAAAATATTAAGTAAATTAATTTCATATCTTTTAAAATAATGTTAAAACTTGAATTTTGATACAAAATTGTAAGTTTTTAATTTTTTAAATGATAATAGTAATTTGAGTTTTAATTTCATTTTATATTATTAATTCTAGTATTTTGTAATTCTACAAAAAAATATTTTAACAATTAATTTTGATTATATAACTAAATTTAATAAAGTAGAGTAATAAAATTTTTGAAATTGATATTAAAAAAATGATAATCGAAGGTAAAATTAATAGTGTTATTTGAAAATTAATAATTTATTATTTTATAGTTGCTATAAAATAATATATAATTTTAAATAATATTTGAACAAGCTAAATTTTATTTTGATTAAGTATATTGTTGAATTCCGGTTTTACCCCTACCCAATTCACAAAATTTTGAAAAGGGGTGCATGATGAATCCCAAAGTTGAAGTATGAGGATGCAAACTGAATTTGTTAAAGTTCTGGTACAAATTTATTTTTGAAACACAGTAATAAGGTGCAAAGTGCAATTAACCCTATAATTTATTACAAATAATTTGAGCTACAAAAGCATAACAAACAAGGCATGGATTAGTCTTTGAGTTTTCATGAGCATATAGCAAATCTTCACCCAATTAGTATTATATTCTGTGTATTTCCCTTGTTTAAAAAAAATATGTGCTTAGGACAACTCAAAAATCAAGAACGATAGTTTTCAAGACGAATTGCTTGTTTCTAGTTTGTGAATCGCCTGTTTTGATTTGCATATTTCCATATTTTCAAAATAAACTTTTGGTCTAAATATCACTTTGGGTTAAAAAATAGTCCAAAATATTATTTCTGAAAATAATGGCCCAAAATATCATCTCAAAACGTTACATTATGTACCGCTTAGGCAAAAAGCTTAGGCAAAAAATCCGCTACATTGTATAAAATTATGCACCTTTGACATTTTTTTAAAAAAAATGTGCAAAACGTGATATTAAGTTGAGTTTTGAAAGCAAACACTACATTCTGTAGCGTGTTGCCCTAAAATTATGTGTAAAACGCCAGATAAAGTCAAAGACTACATAATATAATATTTGGTTTCAAAAATCAACTTAATATCACGTTTTGCATATTTTTTTTAAAAAAAGGTCACAGGTGCATAACGCTACACGGTAGCATTTTGGGCTTTTTCTAATTTAGGTCATAATTTTCAGAAGTGATATTTTGGATCATTTGACAACCTTTTGTCCATCTCTCCTCAACTATTAGGTAAGTTGATACTTGCAGCAAAAAATAAGACCTGTCGAAGCTTGGTAAATGACTATAAACCAAATTTTATAATCTATCCTACTAAAGTAACAAGGAACCCAATTTCTACATCTGTTCACATGAATCACTAAAAGCTAAATGGAACCACAAATTGGTAACCATACCAAATAAATTACAAAAAATACACCCAATGTTTTGCTCATAACCAGTTCAGGCGCAATGAGGGATTTACTATCTATCACTATATTATGAAGCTACCACAAAACGGGTATATCATGACGCTGCCACAGAACGGGCGGAGTTTCTTCCAAGACCCAGACCTAATCCCAACGGGACCGAGCTGTTTATATTTTTCTCATTATGGCTACAGTGCGAAGAATGTACGTGTCCATGCCGAGAATTTGCAGAGGCATTCACATCGACCGCAACATGGCTATTTCCATTAGGTTGCTCAGATTGAGTACCCTGCCCATTTTGTATGTTCAAGTTTCTGGTCATATGCATCATATGAATCCCCTCGGATCTAGATGACTCTTCATTGTACTCCGTGTCCTCGTTGTAGCCATTTATCAAAAAATCAGAGCAGTTTTTCTTGCAACCATGATCATATGGATTTTTAAACCGACCACCCGGTCCTCTAAGGTAGTTATATCGCATTACATTGGCTAATTCATTTGTTGTGATATTACGAGAGATCTGCAGAAATTTTAATCAGCAAGACGTAAAAGTTGCATGTTAATTCCATAAATATATGGATACAAGAGGTAAATGTACCAGGGTATAGAGCAAATTGAATTTGATTTGACAAATTCCAAAAAAATAGAAATTTTAATCAAAAAATGCAAACATGTGCACATATTAGTAAACATCATCTAGAGAGGGTGCATTAAACATAAAATCTAAGAACTATGCTTTACAAGATGAGTTGCACTCAAGGTCTAAAAGGGTGATGCAAACACACAAATTTTAAAAAGATGCAGACACGCTCAAGAGAAAAACTATTATAAAGGTTTATTTTGAATCGATGGCCTAAGCTAGTTTACTGCATCCTAGAGCTCTCATGTCTAATTTTATACGGTGAATGACTTTGAAAAAACAGTGCACAAGTTGAAAGAGGCAACTAAAGCAAAAAAAAAAAGTTTGGACATCAGCAATTTCTAGTTTGTGAGCAAACAGTAGCTTGAGAGATGTCAACATACTGTGTGTTCAGATGCAGCAGCAGAAATTAATTAACAAGCTTGCAAATTGCAACCAGATAAACTAGGTACCTGAGAAACTTGTACAACAGTTAAGATGGCAACACCAGGAAACAGGAAAGAATCCCAAAACAGAAATGCGACAGCTCCAATATGCTGTTCATAGGCATGTTTCACCCACGGTACAAAAGCAGCAGGAGCTAATGGATCTGTCAACAGTCCTGCATAGAAACAAGTAAATTTTATCTTAATTTAAAAATATCGTTGAGAGAAATAATGTAAATTTTCTGACTAACATACCACATGTCCTGGATGTAAAACTATAATTGAAAAAATGAGTAGATAAACAAAACATACTTGAAAGAGCAATTCCACCAGTTATCAGCAAGGCTAGATTTTCTACTACAAGGAACACAATGAAATCCCATTTGTTCTTCTGGAGAAAAAAAATTCTTGTCAGAACAATACCATAAGTTTGAGCACAACATGCAGGACAAGATATATAAGAATATGATGAAATATCGAAAAAATATATTCCAAACTAAATATTTAATGACGGGAACAAGCTGGAAAGGAAAAGTAGAACACCCACACAACTAGACAAGTATTAAAAAAAATACCCACTGTTATATATATAGAGTATCTGAAAATATTTAAAACATATAATCTGGACATATAATATTTGGGAAAATTGTTTCCAACGTCCCTGAAATATAGGCACTTTTTTTTCTAGGTCCTAAACTTTAAATGTAAATTTATAAATAATTCAACGTTTGATTTTTCCTCATCGCAATCTTTCCGTTATAATCAAATTGACGCCGTTAGTTTTTCTTGACGTGGCAAAGTTCTCAAGAACATTCTTGAAGTTCCGGAGAATCAGAGCCAACTTTGAAGGTGATTCCGATGTCCAAATTCGAAGCTTGAGTAACCAAAATGCTCACTTTTCAATCCCCTACGAATCTAAACCATCAAAATTCAGTTTGGGAATTTTTTTATTTTTGACTGAAATTAGGTTTTTGATTCGATTAGTTTTTCAGTGATTTTGACGATGTAGATGGATAGGGTATTTAAAAACGAGCGATTTGGTTACTCAAGCTTTGAGTTTGGAAACCGGAATCATCTTCAAAGTTTCCTTTGATTCTTCGGAACTAAGGGCGTCATTCTGATTTTAGCGGAAGGACTGCGATGAGAAAAAATCAAAAGTTAAATTACATATATATTTACATTTATAGTTTAGGGACCTAGAAAAAAAGTGGCTATAGTTCAAGGACGTGAGAATTAATTTTCCCAATAATATTTCTCTAAAAAAACATGATAAAGATCCATGGCATTTTTACAAAAAAAAAAAGTGGTCACGCACCTTTCCAACACAATTAGATACCCAAGGACAATGATGGTCAAATTGTTCAACACAGCGATCACATGTGGAACAATGCTTCGCACGAAGAGGACGTACAATCTTGCAAAAAGAAAATACCAATTATCAATAATTCCACATTTTATAAATCAAGCAAAAAGAAAGTAAACTTTTCTTTGACCCTGGTATAGAACAAGAACAAGATAACACCTTGCAAGTTGGACAGAGCAAAGACCAATTGCCAGCCAGCAACGCAGGATTGCCAATTTCAATCTTAATCAAGGGTTCCTAGAAAGTAAAATCAAATTAAAAATTATTATAAGAGTTTTAGGCAAAGCATAATTACAAAGAAAAAGCATGACAAAAAAAGATTTACTTGGTATGCAAGAGACGAGTCAAACAATTACCAGTGTAAAAAATAAAAAACGAAGAAAAATGATTAGTAAATGTACTCACATCGTCCTTCATATTTTGGGCATCATGCATATTCATTCTGATATAACCTGGATCTTTGCTAAAGATCAAAAAAGACACCAAATCAGATAATAGATGCCAAAGTTGCTTCAAATGAATTTTGCAATATTACTACAGATGTCTATTTGTACAACTCAGTTTATTTTACCAACTTCTCCAATTCTGCAAGGAAAACACTATACACAATGGATCAGGTAACAATTAAAAAGGTCGCTAATAACTTTTGAACCCTAAGGAAACAGACATTAGCCAAAAAATAAAATTGGGGATATCATTTATCTAACAAGTACTGTTACAGAAAAAGATGCATACCCTTTTTTATTTTTAGAGTACCCTATTTTCAAAGGCGAAGATTATAGCATCAATCTCTAACAAAGTTGCATGAAGTGATTAATTAAATATTATATATGTGTGTGTGTGTGTTTGTTTCCTCCATCCATCCCTTTTTAGTTGTCACTTTAAAAAAATTGTCCCTAAAAAGGTTATCTCACTCTGATTCCAATACATTTTTGTACAAGTCTTTCCATGTATACCCCTACAATCCTAATTCCAATGTTTGACTTTACAATTAATACACACACACCTAACTTACAATTTAATGCAATAATTAGGGGCATACATGGAAACGAGGCATATAATTCAATTTTCCTTAATATGTGTGTTTTTTCCAAATGTGACAAATAAAAAGGGTCAGAGGGAGTATTATAGCTACAAAATTGTGACTTGTATTTTAACTATAATAATTATAAAAGTGTACTGATAGTGTACTGTTTATGATAATTTAGTACAGTAAGTTTCAACTAAAAGTATACTACAATTCGAAATGGTGTATGTCTACTAGATGATCCACTGCTTGCATGCATTTGCATTTTTCAATCCAGTGTTCTTAATAATATAATTGCACTACATTTCTTAAAGACATTGTCACATCAAAGTAAGCATCAGATGCATCATGTGCACTTCTAGAAGTAATCGTAACAGGCTAACAATGCAAACCACAATAGTATAATTGGCAGTCATGATAAGCTAAAACGGTGACAACTACTGTTTTACGTATTGATCTTGATTTCTTTATAACAAATGTTCAGGTCTAATTCTATTAAAAGTAAAAATCAAACAAAAAATGCAAGCCTCTAATAATCACATATATTAGCATGAAGCACAAATCATATAGAACTTTCCATACTTCTCTAGAGGAGGTACCTGCTACACCTATAGAAAAAAATTAAACCAGAACTTGCTAAGAACACACCCAACCATGCAAGTAGGCCAATGCCCGCGGTCAATTTTGGTAGATTTGTAGCTGCACCCGAAATGGAAGATGATATGAGATTTAGTGTCCACACAAAATAGATTCCCCGTGACAGTTTATAAATTAAACAAATAAGGAAAATCCCTTAAGATTAATTTATACCATATTAAAGGAGCATAATGCACACCTGTTATGACTGAATGAACATACATTACAAGTAGCACGAATATCATACACCAAAGTACTGGCGCAAGTCCTAATTTAGAAAGTTGTCCAAGGCGAGTGTTTCCATCCCAACGTTTATCAAACAACCTCCTTGCATTGCCCTGCATAATCAATTATTTAATTCACATTGAAGAGTGGGATGATAATAGGAAGACAGATATCAACAATTGGAAGGAATTATTAAGAGGACATAGAGTGCTAATTATCCACGAATCACAAGATTGTAAATGAATGAATAATGCTTGCATGTACTGAAAAGGAAAGGGTGCAGGGGATAGTGGGATAGTAGGAGTTCGCTGAGTAGAACACATAAATCGTCTATCATTTTGTATAGACATATAAGAACATCTGAACAAAATCATCAAACAAAACCAAATTAAAATACATTACAATTAATATCTAATCTAGTCCAAAAAGGTTGGAGAACATAAGTTACATAACACAATTCACTTATTTCTAGAAGCTAATTCACTTGCAAGTTTAGGCAAGTAAGCAAGCAATAAGAAACAGTAGACAAACATACTATTCAATGCTTTTAAATTCTCCATTAAAAAAACAATGCCTTTTTCTATTGAAACCCTTGTTCTGTGCCAACAAAACAAAATCACTAATCTCATGATGAAATAAGTTAATTTCAATTCACTTGCATGTATAATAAAGACAAACCAGCATTCCAAAAGAGGATTTGTTCGAGATGCGAGAATCCTCCCCCACCCCCCCTAAAATACTAAATTAATCTATCCCCTCTCCCCAAAGTATAAGATAGAAACCAGCATCACAAGAACTCTGCATCCCCCCCCCCCCAGGGTTCTCATATGATTGCAGGAAATAAGGAATACCTACAAGGAAAAAGGCAACTTGCTTGTGATTCTTATCAGAAGCAAGCTGTGCTGGTGTAAGGCCAGTGTTATCAGTCACAACCAAATCCTCCTTCTTTCCAGCCTGCACTAATACCATGCACGCCTCAAGGTTCCCTCTAATAGCAGCCCAATGAAGGGGCGTACAGCCTAAATTCATGATATGGATTAAAAATTTTGTAAGATACAACAAATTTATGGTTTACAACAGATCATTAGCTTACTTAAATAACCAATTTGGCTATAAAGACATGCAATATAAATCAATTACAGATACGAAGGCAGAGCTTTAACATTTACCCTCTTTGTCCTGGCGTCCCCTATATGCGTCCAAAAATAGAAGAAGGCGTATACTATCAGCAAACCCTTTATATGCAGCCCTACATTTTTTTCAGAAATTGATAATTATCATTGTTAAGCATTACAATTTACATGAGGTTACTCAAAGGAAAACATGTATGTAATTTCTACCGGTATTGAAGAGAAATTGTGAAAATAATCCAGAGCAGATATTGCTCTTTCCACCTAACTAAATAAATTAAATCTCTAATGAACAGACTAATGATTTATTCTACAGGTAAGATTTGGTTCAGAGTAACTTCACACCACCAAGTTTATCAATAAATGCAGGGTTGAGCTTATATATACCAATGTAATGGGCTTCTGCCATCATTATCTGGAACATCAGGATCCGCATTCCACTTCGTAACAATGTGATAGAGGAATGCTGTTTGACCGTACTGTGCTGCAACATGCGTTGCCTGCAATAAAGACACAGTGCTAACCAGTAGTCAGGTAGACATAATTATTTCCAAAATCTATGCATTATAATATTCAGTAATCCAGAGCAAACAAACACCAGTTACGTGTAGAAAAGAAGGATTACACTGTTTATGCTTATCAAAACAGAAAACATTCCAAATACGTCAATAAGTATTTCTTTTATACCCCTTAATATATTAGAAATGTCATTTACATGGGACGGGAAGTAACACTTTTAATCTATACTATTATATTAAAGACAAAACATTGAAAGTTTTGGTACGGTACCTGTTTTTTGGTACACGCTGAATTTACCTAATTGCCCTTATATATTTTTCATAAAAGTAATTATTATTTATAACTAACAGATTACCTTTCCCAATCACAATAACAATAACCTTTTCCAACTAGAATATGTTACATTTTCTATTTATCCCAATTAAAACACCAATTTTTTCAAAAATATCATGAGCAAATCTATTTAATAAAATAGAATATAATAATACTGTGATTATTAATAGCTAACAAATTATCCTTTTCAGTTAAAACACGTTAACTTTTCTATTTTCTCTTATCAAGTTGCCATTCTTTTCCAAAAATAACATCGGCAATGCTATTTAATAAATTAATCTATAGTATATATAATCCTGCTGCCTGATTATGACATCATAAGTCTGGAGGGTTTTAACCTAGATGAAAAGACACACCTTGGAGATTTAACCTAAATGAAAAGACACATCTTACTGAAATAAATTTGCCCAAATATGATGGGCAAATATGATGACTTGCCTGTGCGGTTTAACCAAACACAACTCACTTTAAATCTAAAAATCTTTTAATATGATGACTTGTGTGTGGGGTTTTCCCGGACAAACTCACTTAAAATCTTTTAACCTGAGGGGTATACATACATGTAAAAGCAAATATACACGCACAACCTAAACGTTACAACTACACTTACATCTAAAAACATTAAACTTAACATGTCCATCTTAAAAGAAGACAAACAAAACTGTTTAAATAGACACAACTGCACCACACAATGCACACCTATACACAAAAGGCAAAGGCACCTACTGCATATGTGTGTGTGTGTGTGCAGTAGGTGTGAGGAACTCACAATATGAGTAACCTTGAAAAAGCTAAAGATGAAAGCATGTTAATGGCGATATTTCTCTTTTCTTTGCAAAAAGAGCTTGAACATACAAGGAAAGAACTCCCACAACTAAAAGAACAAAAAATGGAAAAGTTGCAGCGCAGCTAAGGCAGAGGTTGACGAAGATGTTAAACATGTTGAAATTAATGCAGCAACAAAATATGAAAAACAAAAATGATGATTAGTCATGATCACAAAGTAGAGTTTCAGAATAAGCAATATGCAACGTTCGGAAATCCACAAACTGTAGCCAAAACTCATGTGGTGCCCAGGGCCGTGCCTTAGGGTGTGCGAGTGGTTCAACGTAACACGGCCCTCAAATTTTGAGGGGCACATTTATACATACATGTGCATATTAAAATTTGTCTAAAAAAATAAAAGTAAGCATACATTTGTTTTTGCAATAAAAGTAATGTACAAATAAAAGAAAGGTCGAATATATAGTAAATGTAAAAAATTATAAATTATTATATTGAGAAAAAATTATAAGATATTATTTATGAAATATTAATTTTTTTGATAAGTAATTTATACTATTGATTTTAAATAATAAAATACAACGGCGAGCAATAATTTTCATTTATGTCATTTTTAAATCATTCTTTTTAGGTGATTAGTTCAATTTAAATTATATATATTAAATGTTTATATATTTATTGAAAAACTTAAATTTAAAAATTAAATTAATTAATTTATGTTCATATACAAATTTAAATAAGTTAACTATTTATGTACGTGTAATATTCTTTATTTTTTAATTTTTAGTTTAATAAAATTATGTTAAAAATATAATTTTAAAATATTTTTATTATTTATATTTACTTCAAAACTTTCTAGTTGGGGCACATTTCTTGCACAGGGTACGTAAAATCTCAGGCACCGTGCCCTGGTGGTGCCACAAGGGGACGCGGTGCTTGAGAGACCCTTCTTTAAGGATCATGAAAAACAAGTCATTGACACCGCTATTTGGTTTTCTTTTTGCAAGAAAAAAAGGAAGCACTGACGCAGCAGGTGCAACAGTTGGTGCAACTGACGCAGCAGGTGCAACAGTTGGTGCAACTGACGCAGCAGGTGCAACAGCTGGTGCAACAACTGAGGCTCTTGATCAATTTCATTATCAGTTTAGATCTCTGATAATCGTCAAATTGTATAATAAATATGTGTGTCCAAGTTAATGATCATTTTTATATCAAACACTCCATAATGTCAAGAAAAAGTCCCACTGAATTTTCAAGATTTAGCAGTTATATATTTATATATAAGTTACGAGTCGTTAATAAAACTCAGAACACCAGTTTTGTACGAAGTTCAATATGCTCAAGTAATTTTTTTCCCAGGAGTGAGAAGTCGCAGTTGGGACACGACAAGACCATACTAATATTCAACCAAATTTTGGACTTCAGATAAAATTAAAATGACAATATATGGAAAACAAAAGCATAGTACACACTGTATCAAAAGGCATTATCAATTCAATTCAATGATTTAATATTAAAAATATTCAATTCAAATTAAATTAATAAAACAAAAAATATTTAAAAAGAATATGTGCCAGGAACGGGTTTTAACCTACTATATTATTATTGATGTAATATGGAAAGTTACTGTGAATATTATTATTAACGAAACAGGGTTTGTATCCTTTTATTAGTTACCTTTATTATTGATTAAGTGTTTCCAATAAACGGCCATTATATTGTAAGCAAATCAAGGCTTATGCTGAATAAGAAAAGAATTTGTGATAGACAAAACCACATCAACAATGATGAGTTTGTGTAAGCGACTGTCTCAAACCAACAACGGTAACTTACAACAAGATTTGACAATCGTCTCGTTTCTTAATTGGAAAGAACGATGACGATTTACAATATGAACTGACGGCGGCCTTCAACCCATTGATTATTTCCTGACTAGAAGCAACGACAGCCAGATGATCGTTTTTCAATTGGAAATGATAACACGAATGACGACTGTTTCCCGATTGGAACGACAACTGTTTTCTAGATTTTTTTTAAAAAAATTCTTATTATATTGCAAACTCTCGGTACTTACTGTTTGAGTATCGTGAGTATGAGGGGATGCTAAAATAATTATTATTAATGTAATACGGAAAGTTACCGTGATTATTATTATTAGCGAAATAGAGATTGTTTCCTTATCATATTGGTTACCTTTATTATTGATTAGGTATTGGCTACAAAAACTAAACAGATCAAGGCTTATACCTTCATGATTGAATAAAAAAAGAATTTGCGACTATATTATCAAACAAAATATGCATGATATCTTAACATGATAATTAAGTTTCTAAATACAACATTACTTATTTATTCACAATGTCAGTCACTTAATTTGCATCTTGATGGAAAAACATATATCGTATTCATTATTATTTTATTTTATTTTTCATAGTCCAGGGTCAAACCACTAAAGTGCCGCTAAAGCTGAACACATATTTAAATGTCATTCATTGCACACAATTATAGCAGACTAATACTATATTAGCAACTTAATATCTTGTGATCCTAAGACAGTAAAAGAGGCTACGTAATCTCTTAAAACTCGAGCATCAAAAATACCAACCTGATATCCATTCATATCAGTAGCATTAACACGAGCACCTTCTTGTAGCAAAAGCTCCGCAACCTGAACAGAACCTCTCACCGAACTCCAGTGCAACGCTGTTTGGCCAGTATGATCCGCAACATTTACATCTCCCCCGTGCTGCCAAACATCAACATTTATCAATAATCAATCCTTACAACTAGTAACTAACTTCTCAAAACTTAAGATGAAAATGCCCTTAATACATACTTCCTTCAGTTGCACAAGTACACAGTGTATATTTTAATGACATAACTGTAATTATTTGATCAAGTTCTGCAATTACTAAAGTACCCCTAACATAGCATTTCAACTAAAAATCAATCATCAATATATACTTATAGCGGTGAGGTGAAGACGAGGGCGGTGAGGTGTCCTCTCTTAAATCGTATCATTCTATTTTTCTAATTTTCACGATTTTTTGTCCTAATAAATATCTAAAACTACAGTTACCTTATATTCTCTTAAATATATAATCATCATTCATAATATTCTCCTAAAGGTTCTACAACATCTTCCATTTAAGGTTTCTACAACATCTTCCATTAAAATTTTTGAAATCAACTTGCCATAATAATATTTTCTATTACAAAGACAAGTATCTATAAATACTTATTATCATTCGTAATATTCTCCTAAAGTTTCTACAATATATTCCATTAAGATTTTTAAAATTGGCCATCATACTATTCTCCTGAAACTTCTCTTTTCTCTTTAAATCAACTTACATATTGATATTCTCATAAATTTCATTTTAATATCATTTCTCCCCTTTCTCCTAAAATCAACTTCCTATTTTATATTTTCCTAAATATTTACTTTAATCTTTAGCATATGAAATATTACAAAGACAAGTATCATGTTTTTTTAAATCGTTATATCATTCTATTATATTTATGCTTATTTATGCAAAGGAGAAGACGAGGGTGGTGAGGTGGCGATGGCGCCTCTCATATAAATTTTGTAATTTACTAAATTTTTTATATTATTGAATAGAAAAAATATTACAATGATTATTGACTAATAAATAATATAATTTTATGATATTAGATTTATGAATAATGCGAGAATGGCTAATTTTTTAAACTTCTAAATTTATTATATTTATTTATTATTCATTATTACATAAAGTACTATGCAACAAATTCAATGACAGTAAAAATATGCAATTACCAGAGTACCCCTAACTTAGATGAGTACCTATTTACTACTCCCTTTGTCCCATTCAATTTTATACATTACTTTTTGGCACGCTGTTCAATACTTATTTAAAACATAACTCCACAATATTTTAAAAAAAAAAATTCCTGATATTCAAAAAAAAAATTAAAAAAAAACATTATGAAACTATACTTTCATAATACTTTATAGAAGTCTAGAAATCGTGCAAATAGTGAACGTATATTATTCCATGGGACGGAGGTTGTAGCAAGTTTCAAATAAAAACTAATAATTCAATGACAATAAAATTCGAAGTAAAGCTAATTTTAGTAAGTAAAAGAAGAGGACCTCTATAATGTATTGAGCAGCAACGGGCCGGTTATTAAGAGAAGCCCACTGCAAAGCATAGTAGCCCAGCCCATCAGGTTGAGAAACAGAGCAGCCATCAATTTCAACTAATCTCTGTAGCTTCTCCATATCACCATACGCCGCCGCCGTGTAAACGTCGTTTCTCAACTTATCGTCCTCGATTACTGTGCCATTTGTTGAACTGGATGTAGCCTCGGTGGTGGTCGGCGGCGAGGAGTCTATGTCGTCGACGACCTCGATCTCCGATGACATTTTGGTAAACTAAATGAATTAAGTTTGAGGTTTTTGTGGGAGAGATCGTGGGAGAGATGAGATGAGATGAGTCCGTGTTGACTCGGTTGGGTTGAGAGATCGGAATACAACGTAACTAAAATACGGTCAAAGCCAAACAGCCACAGGCACTCACAGGCGTACTAATTTCGACTACTCCTCCCGTCCCAAAATGATCTTCCCGTTTTGATTTTTAGTATTTTGTTGGATTCGTATTTATGAGTATTTTAATACAATAAAATTTTTATATTTAATACTAATATGAAATTAAAGATATTACAATCAAAAGTGTGCATTGGCAAACGTGTCCAACACAAATGGGAATCGTTTTTAGGGACGGAGAGAGTATTATTTTGTGACTAATTATATTATTGGCCCCAACCTAATCAAGTGGTAAATAGTTTATTTTTATAATATATATATTTATTTATTTTAATTTTAATTTATTTATCTTTTAACTATAATGGCCAATTAATTTTTTTATTCTATCTTAAGAGATTAAAAAAGTTAATAACAAAATTTTTTATTTTCTTAAAAATTTTAGTTTTTTCTACTAAAAACTTCATTTAACAATTTTTATAGTTGTTATAATCTTATAGAAGGCATATATATTCTCAACAGTTGATTTTACTAAATTTGATATTTTTTTCATTTTCCTTTTAATTCGTACATATGTGCATTTCTTTTGTATATGTCCACTTAATAAGTGTACTCCTTTTTTTATGAACAGCAGTTACGTAGACATGTCTCATATAAAGTAAATATAAGAAATATAGTAAAGACCGAAGAGGTTGATAATAGTAACTTATTTGAATTATTATATCTATACTACAATATATTATAATAACCGGACTGTGGTATAATTTAGTATGCCTTTTTTTTGGTTGGTATGCCTTTTTTTGGTTAGTTTGGTTATCAACATTTATGACCGTCAGATCTTTTATATTAAGTGATCAGGACCGTTAGATTCAAATATTAAAAGAGTATACACTACTCAAGCTCCCGGGTTCGAATCTCGCCAACAACAAATATTTATATTATTATTTATAAACTATTAAAATTCCCAGGTTCGAACCTCACCAACATCAAATATTTATATTGTTATTTATATACTACCCAAGATTCAGGTTTGAATTTTGCCAACAACAAACATTTATATTATAATTTATAAATATTCTTATAACGTAATGATCCGAAAAGAAATTTATTATAAATATAAAGAAATTTGTTATAGTCTTATTGAAGGCATATATATTCTCAACATTTGAGTTTACTAAATTTGATATTTTTTTCATTTTCCTTTTAATTCGTACAGATGTACAATTCGTTTGTATATCCCCACTTAATAAGTGTACTCTTTTTTTATGAACAGCAACTACGTAGACATGTCTCCTACAAAGTAAATATAAGAAATATAGTAAAGACCGAAGAGGTTGATAATAGTAACTTATTTGAATTATTATATATTAATTAATAACATTAATTAATAACATGCGAAATAAATGGAGGATTTCTGCTAAGACTTATTAGTAGAGTTTTGACTTATGATCGGAGTGTACAAGTGTTAGTAGTTATGTAGGATATGTAATATTACATTTAATTTAACGGAATTAACGTGTTCCTAAATTAATTATATGTATATTTTTATTTTTTTGGAAAGTGTTAATAATCTTTTTTGGGAGGTGTAAACCAACCAACCAAATTATCATATGTTTTGCTTATAATATTATAGTATAGATAGATGGATTTGTCTAGAGTCCGAGGGGCCAATATGAGCTCTCCGCCAATATTTTAGCGAAACTCTATCAATCACCAACTCTTAGCATATACTCATGTGCACACGGCAGAAAAACCGTTATATTATTCAACAAGTTGATATTTTTTTTTAAAAGGTTACCCCTCAACAAGTATATTGTCAACACTCATTAAAAGAGCGCATTTTTTGAAAAATTGACCATATTTCTAAATTTATAAAGGGGTGGCCGTAACTTTCATCCCGCATTTTAAAAAACGTGTTTGTCGTTAATTATAGGATAACGTCTCTAAAGAAATAAGGGTATTTTTTCTGTAATTCTGTAAGAAGATAAAAATTTAATTATAGAAAATTTACTAAAAAATTGTTCTTGGTGTTCTTGAAGATCAAATCAAATTCGAAGGTGACGTGTATCTCATTTTTTGGTATTCGAGTAACCAAAAACATGCGAATTTCAATCATCTATCTAATTCAATCATCAAAACCAGTACAAGTATGATAAATTTGTAATTTCAATTCTATGATTTATCATCGATTGGGGGCTTTCGATTTCAGTTATATTTTGCTGAAGTTGATTACATTGAATTATAGATCATTTAAATTCGAGTATATACATGTAAATATGATTTATGTTTGATTCCGTTTTTAGTTCACCGGAAAAATGAGTTGTCGGTTCGTTCTTTCTATTTTCCGGACAAATTACCTTGTGTTTGTTGACATTAACTAATTCCATATGTTTGTATTATTGTGTAGATGAGATATTTTATATTATATTTGTCAAAGTTTTAGATTGATTTTGTGTTGGCCGATTTTGACTTGCCCGATTGTGTTCGGGAATCGAACGAAAATGGTGAAACAGTCATCGGCGATTGTTGTCGATATTCATTACAAATTGTTAGAAATTTTTGGATGGTGTAGGGCTGATTTGGCTCCGTTACGAGTATCACCGGAGTCCGGGATGAAACGCCGGAATTTGGAGCTTTTCCGGAAACCGGTCGGTGGTTGGTGTTGGTTGGTGTTTATACCACGATCCGACTTCGTTAGAGTTTTTGGGCTGAATTTAACGGCAGACACGTTTTTGAAATGCGGGATAGAAGTTCAGCCACCATTCTGTAAATTTGGGAATATGGACAATTTTTTGAAAATGCGTGTATATCGTAGTCACACCCCCTCTAATTTACTCCTTATTGGCCACATGGTTCTTAACTATGTACAAGGCAATTTCCTAAATACGATTAATCACTATGTATTCTTCCTAATCGATATATTGTAAACAAATTATTATATTTAAAATAAAATTTCAATTAAACTTAAATAGTTATAAATTATATAACATTATAGCATAGATTGGCTTTCGCAACCAGATTTGTAAAAATTATCTAAAAAATGTTGTTATTGAAAGGTGATTACATGTCTATTACAAGGAGTTTAAAAAATATTGCAATTGAATCAACAAAATTTGGAGGTTGTTACAAAATATATATTAATGCAATACATTATATAATCGTTGCAGTATATATAAGATTTGAGCCCAAAATTGAGGCGGGCTTGTTCAAAATTTGTGAGCGGACTTGCTGAAATTGTTTTCTCGACTGTCAAATAAAAAAAAGACTTACACAAAACTCACAAGCGGCTAGGAGTGAGCATTTCCCGATTCGAAACCAAGAACCGATCAAAATTACGGTTCCAGTTCGGTTCTTCACTAATTCGGGTCCGGTTCGGTTCTTGTTTTTCTAGAAATTTCGGTTCGCGGTTCGGTTCAGTTCTTAACATACTAGAACCGTAAGAACCGAACCGAACCGTATATAAATGAATAAATACAAAAATATATATAAATATATGTATATATATTACGTATTATGTTTTTTTATTTATAATATTTTGATAAATTTTAAGAAAAATATGAATTTTATTGTATTACTCATTTTTTTAAATATATTTGGAGTTTCGAATATTTTTATAAATATTTTTCTTCTTATATATTAGAAAGTAATCGAATTTAAAATGATCCGCCACTAATAAAAATCTTTTTTTACTAGATTGCCCTCAATAAATAATCAAAACTAGTCAAAATTTAAAAAGTTAGAATATAAAATAATATGAAAAATAAATAAATATAAAATAAAATATAACTTCGATTCTTTCGGTTCGGAATCGAAATTTACGCTTCGGTTCCGGTTCGGTTCTTACATATAAACGGGTCCGGTTCGATTCTTGAAATATTGTTATTTCGGTTCTCGATTCTTTCGGTTCCGGTTCGGTTCGGTCCGGTTCTGACCCGTTGCTGACCCTTACAAGCGGCTACACCACATTCACAAATACTTGAAGAACATACAGACTCTCAAACACTCTCCACTGCGGCTCTACACTGAAGATTAAATCTTTGTAAAGATTAAAACTCGAAGAAGATTAAACCTTGAACTGTATGTATTTTTCCCCAAATCATATTCCCTAATTTTGTTTCAATTCACTAAATTTAATCTCGTAGAAGATTAAATTTGTTCGATTATTGTTTAATTTACCTCATTTCTTACTTTTTTGTTTATATGTTATTTTGTATTTGGGATCTTTTGTCGATGTTACACTATGTGTTAATTAGGATTTATTTATTAAATTATTTTTTTGTGTCAATCATGTGTTATTATGGGTTCTTAGTTGTATTGGGATTTGTTTGGAATGGCGGTGGTATGAAATTGTGACTGTTCTTGCTGGATATTTGCCTAATACTAGACTCGCGGTTACTGGGATTTTGATACAGACTACTAGTCTTATGTATACTGTTCCTATGGCTTTAGCTGGTTGTGTTTCTGCTCGGGTAAGTTGTTTAAATTTCTGTCAATTTTTACTGTATTGTTTGATATATGGTTATTTGATTAGGGCCGTGTTTGATGTAATTGATTCAGACGTGTTGTTGAAATTCTTAGAAGAACTTTGAGCACAGTAATCTAGTGACTACTTATTTTTCTCTGTTTACTGTTAGTAAGATAAGGTCGTCGCTATATGGAGAAAGTGCAACACAAGGTAGAGAATACATTAGATATGTGTTAGACAATGCAAAGAATACAATAATTGAAACAAATAACATTCACATATCATTAGTTTTTTTATCTTGAATATTTATATTTCTGCGGTTTCATGATTTTAGGTAACAAGAAATGGAGGGAAAAGGCAGAGGTCAGGTGTAGCAAGATTAAAATCATGGTGCCCTATACTGTTGAGTTATAATTGAGAACCCTGTCAATACAGATAACAATAATTAAATGGAAATTGGCCTAAAAAGCTTAACTCTATATAGCTAGTTGTTATGCACCTGATCTTCCCTTTTTTATTAATATACACTATTGGTCGCCATTGTTGATTCCAACTTACTTCTTTTTTCCCCCGCACATGCTATTAGCATATAAGTTGGTCAATTTTCCTTTCTGTTTACAGTTTATTATCACCTAATATCTACACACTTTCATTTGTTTCCTCTTCTTTTTATTCCTTACCTTGTATGTCAATATTGCAGCATTGCCTACTCAACAAGAAGAATGATGGTGAACATGGTTTTCGTATGTCTGTTCATTGTTCATTGTGTTTCACAAATTCATGTATCTACTTATTTGAGGTACACAATTTACACGCCTTCAGGTTTTGATTATGACAGTCATTTTAAATGCTCAACATAGGTGCACTAATTTTTCACCCCATGTAGTCATCTTACACATAAGTATATTAGTTTGATTTTTTTAATATAGTTTTGACATACTTTTTTTAATTGTTATTTCATAATCACTTCTAAATCCAAACAGTGTTATATATTTTATTAAGTGTTTGGATTAATACTAATACTTATATGTGATGTTGGTTACAATGTAGGTCTATGAGTGGTGCTAAAAAACTTGTACATAAATTGGAAAAGAGAATGACCAGACTCGAAGATGACTCGGAGAAAATTATTCAATATACGATGAGGATGTAGATGGAGCAACCAACAAGGTTTTAACTTTGTTTTAATTTTTCATAATTAAAATTGTTTAGCATAACTTTGAGGATGTACAATTGTCTCTCAATATCAATGTAAAAGAATTGTCACTGAATAATACTATATTACTTGTTAGATTATTGGATTTTTTTTATGATATGCTAATTAAATTTGGTGGATTTTAATAAAATCTAAAGGTTATGCCCATTCTTTAAAAAAATCTGTGTTACAGTAAAAGGTAAAATGGTTGTCATATACTTCAAATTTGTTAATAAAATATGTTGCAATTAACTCAAAATATGTTGCAATTAACTCAAAATATGTTGCATTATACCATGTATTGCAACAATTATCACAAAAAAAGGTTGCAAAACAATATTACCATAAGTAGACTCATGTATTGCAATGCTTTTATATTCATTGCTATAAATATAAAAACGTTGCTTTAAACCAAATTTGCAACTTCTTTCCTTTGTTGCAATATGGTCCCAAATTCGTTATCATAAGCATGACCAAACGTTACGCCTAGTTTTTCAAAATACGTTGTCATAGACCCTATTGTAATGGATTTGTGGCATATAGCAATATTTTTTCAGGGTTGCTATAGGCAATCTATGGTGTAGTGTAATACGATAAATCTATATTACCTTATAAATTACTAAATAGAACATGGATATTAAAATTAAATATAATTTAAAATCTTAAAATGCATCGTATTTTCCCTCCGATGAATCCTAAATCGCTATCTTGACTGATCTATTTCTATTACCGATTTTTATTACATTGATTAAGCATCTTAATTTATAATTAGCTAACCATGGTTAAGTGCATGTTTTTATATATTTTTTGTTTTTTATTACTATGTCTCACTCTAAATATTCATTTATAAATATATGTTATTTATAATTTTATATATGAATATTGTTAACATATATAATATTTTTATTATTGGATAGTTTCATAATGGGTTTTATATCATATTGCCCACCGAACTCGTTAAAATGTATCAAGTAGCTACTCAATCTCCACGACGACTCATTTAAACCACTAAAATACTAGTATATATCACTCCGTTAGATTATTTTTTAAAAAAATTAACGGAAAATGTTAAGTTTAAAAATTTGTAGTCGTATATTTTTGTTAAACTGCCAGACACATGAAATTGAGATAAACAACGAGAGTCCTAATTGAAAGGACATATTATTTTCATCTCTTTGTTGAATTTTACTCAAATTAATACTGCAATTGCCGACCACCCAGTTTTTATTTTACTCGTAAAGATAAAGATTATTTTAGGACCAAATAAACATATATACAGATGAGAGAGAGGCACTCAAGTTTGCTGATAAACCATAATAATCAAAGAAATACACGACAAACACTAAAAATTTATAGTCGTATATTTTTGTTAAACTGCCAGACACTTGAAATTGAGATAAACAACGAGAGTCCTAATTGAAAGGACATATTATTTTCATCCCTCTGCTGAATTTTACTCAAATTAATACTGTAATTGCAGACCATCCAGTTTTTATTTTACTCGTGAAGATAACGATTATTTTAGGATCAATTAAACATATATACAGATGAGAGAGAATCACTCAAGTTTGCTGATAAACCATAATAATCAAAGAAATACACGGCAAACACAACACTTCTGTTAAAAAAAATAAATATATAACGGAGTGATATATACTAATATTTTAGTTGTTTAAATGAGTCGCCGTGGAGATTGAGTAGCTACTTGATACATTTTAACGAGTTCGGTGGGCAATTTGATATAAAACCCATTTCATTATTGTAATAGTTTCCTTGTTAGGATATTTTCCTTTTATAATTATTTGGTTGTTGGATATATAAGCATATCTTATATTGTAATAAAGTCTTAAATCTTATTATAATAAAACCCTACTTTTCTTTCTTCTCTCTCTATTCTCTATATTTTATCATGGTATCAAGAGCTATAATTCGATCCATGATATGTTGATGATGAGTTATATCAGGTTGGCTTCCGCATATTTGGATTTAAAACATGTGTTTCGATTATTTTTTCTCTCGTCTTCTTCTCCAAATCGTTTTTGAATGATTTTGATTTTTAATCACGGTTTCTTTTTCTTTTTTTTAAATTGGTTGGATTTCTATATGGTAAACAAAATTGGTTTTGGTTGAAGTTTTTTTTCCTGCTAGTTTTGGTTGAGACTCTCCTACAACTTTTCTGTTGGTTTTGGTTGGAACTTTCATACAATTTTTCTGCTGGTTTTGGTTGAGACTCTAATTCACACTCTCGGTCTTTCTTTGATGATATTAGCTCATTGATAAAAAAATCCTTACTTTCTATCTCACCTTCTTTTTCTCTTTCTTGCGTGATCTATGATTGAAGTCACCCTAGGCGCATCAGTATACTTCTTCGCCTTTTGTTATTTTATCTGGTATTCTAGGCATAATTGGCCCTTCATGGGATTGGTTTATTTTATTTGGTGTCATAGGCACATCGGCCCTTCGTGGGATTGGTTTGGTTTACTTGGTGCTCTAGGAACAATTGGCCCTTCATGAGATTAATTTAGTTTATTTGGACTGCTTTAATTTATTTGTTGCTCGAGGCACAATTGGCTCCTTTGGGGGGGGGGTTGATTAATTTGAATATGAATTTGGATCCGGTTTTAGTTTTAGTTTGATATTTGTTATGGATAAAGTTTTTAATGTTGGATTTATATATGGTTTGAATTGAATCTTTGTTTTAGATTAGATTTCGAGTTGGTTTTATTAGGTTGATTATGGATTTTGGTTTTGGATTTGGATTCAATTTTGCATGCAGTTTTGGTATTATTTTCGATGGTTACAGATTTGTTGCTTTGCTGATTTAATTGCTTTGTTTTCTCTTGGGTTTCTGCGTCTTTGGACGATTTCTCTTTTGTTGTTGCGTTCTCTTTTGTTCTTGCGTCTTTGTATTCGTTTGAAAGTTTTCGGTTTGTTTGGATTCATAACTTTGATTTTGGATTTATTTGGATGCTCTTGAATCTGGTATTGCGACTTTGAATTTATTTGGTTACGTGGCTCCGTCTCTTGATTGACAAACTCCCGATTCAACATAGTGAGTTTTAGGGGGGTGTTAACATATATAATTTTCTAATTATTGGATAGTTTGATTATTGTAATACTTTACTTGTTATGATAATTTTCTTTTATTATTGTTTGGTTGTTGGCTAAATAAGTCTCTCTTATATTGTAACTGACAACAAGTCATATTATAATAAAATCTTAATTTTCTCTTTCCTCTATATATTTGATCAAATATATCTCATTTTCAAATATTTTTGACCATTTTAAGTTATAAGTTTACTATTTCATATTTCCGCTAAAATATCATATATATATGTTACTACTTCACTATTTAAAATAATTAGCTACTTAAATATCAATTTATATATCTTTTGACTTCACTGTTTAAATGTTGTTTTTTGTTCATTAATACCGTATGTAATAGTTCTAAGGATAAATAACATAACCCCAACATTATTGTAAAATATAACTGTTCAATACCACTTAAAAAACATAGTCAAAACAATTCAAAAGTATAAAGAGTAACTGACATAACTCTATAATAAAAGCATTAATCCAAACAAACAAATTCAACTATCTACTACCAATCTAATCTTTTATTTTTGAGTTTGGGCCGATAGGACCACCACCACATGTAATTTTGTTGTGTTTGGATTGCTTGCACTTACTGCAATACCTTACTTTTTCTTATTGAATATGCCCCACCATAAACTTTTCGTTTATTTTTTTTCTCGGTCCGTCGCGCTTTCTAATAAGGGGGGCAATAGTTGCTATGGGCTACACAAACAAACAAGTAAAATGATTTTAAATTATTATATCAAATTACTTGTATGATTAACTATAACAATCTTTTTCATACAAATACATCTACCAATCATCAGCACCTTCCAAAGGTACCATCTCTAAGACATATGTTATCTCTTAATTATTCACCAAATAGTATCTAGCACAATATTAATTTAAGAAACCACAAAAATAAATTAATAACATTGATATGCCTTAACAACTATTTTATTATTTCTTTAATTTTCGGACACAAATTTAACCCAACTGGGTCTGATTTGTTGCAAAACACATACTGGCAAGGGAAACCCCCCAACTGCCATTGTACACAGATGCATATTTTTTTGTTGATAACAATAATGAAAATAGAAGAGTGAATGTTTTTAACTTCATAAACCTTTCCAGTAACAGCTCCTGCCACTTTGTACTCCCATCTTTTCTTGAACATTATTTCCAGTAATTTCTTGGCGCTAGGTTTGAAGTATTCAGAATCTCAACCAACACATGCAATTCTTATTTTGAAATACAACCCCATAACCAACTAACCGTATATCTCTTCTATATATAATAGGAGAACAAGGGTATAATTTCATGAGATTAAAAAGTCTCATTTAAAAGACTAAATTACCCCTGTTTTTATTATTTATATAAAAGATGTGGTTTGTGGGAATCGAACTCAAGTTATTTCATTCATCTATACAACCTCTTACCACTACACCATATTGTCACATGTGTTTTTTATCATACACATAATATATAAGTGTGCTAAATGAATATTTTATTTAACTTTAAAGATACTTACTTGAATTCCGCAAAAAAAAAGATAGTTAGTTGAATATTTGTACAGTTAATTTTAAAGAATTGAATTCCAGATATAAAATTAGGCATAGTACATAAATGTATTATTATCTTATTTATTAATCATTTTTTAGTTTGAAAATTAATCTCATACATTTTTAACATATTTTTTATTATAAAAAGTAATTAAATGTACATATATAATTTTTAAAAAAATATTGAATATAGAATCCCTTATATATAAATAATCTATATTGGTACTGCATATTTAAATAAGTTCGAATTATAATGAGTCAATGCATTTTAGAACTTGGCTCATTGTTCAAAAAATATTCAAAATTTGACTACATGACCCGGCCGAAAAACATCATCACATTTTACGTTTAGTAAATTTAAATTATAAACTCGGCGAGAATATCGTACTAATAATGTGAAATTTTTTAATATCTTATGTTAATATAAATTAATGTGTTTGAGGTCTTTATAAGATCAAGTCAATTGATTATTTATATTAAAATTACAAACTTCAGTGGTAACGCATTATTATTTTTTGGATTTGTCCCAATTTTAAGAATATTTGAAATTTAAAATGAGATCTCACTAGATTTGTTAAAACTACGATTATATATTAAATCGATTTATTTTTTATTTTTCACTTTAAAAAAACTAACTTTTTAAAAAGAATTATTTTAGATCAACAATATTCATTGATCAAGATAATATTGTACAAATATTTTGAATTATTTTAATATTTTGAATTATTTAAATAAAAGGTTATTGTAGCATTTGATTCAATGCATTTTATATTATTTAAGGAAAAAAACATATATTGTTCAATAATTTGAAGGAATTAACCAGTTCAACTGATATTTATAAAACTTTATCAAACTGAAATTTTTTAATTTTAGAAGAACAGTATAAAATGTTATCAAATTATTATATGAAGAAATATTAGAGTCGTAATGAAAGAAACTTAAAAACGGTTTAAATAACGATATATATACAATTTTTCTTTCGAATTCTTGAAAAAAATCATGAATATTAATAATATGTTTAAAAAATATATAATTCATTTTTATGTTACAACCATGATTGATACCCGGTTGCGTAAAAAGTAGATATGGATGTTTGTCAGTGATAATGTGAATACCATATATAAATTATAGCAATTTATTTATTATATAATTTTAATTTTTGAATAATTATAAATGCATATTATTTAAGTGATCAATTATCTCACTAGATGTTAATAATGATTATACTTGTACATAAATCATATATTTAGCATATAAATAATTGAAACCATCATAATTTACTAAGAGATGTAACATACAATAATTTATATGCTAACACACACACATACATATAACTTAATCTTACTTTGTTAACAGTAGTGTAAATAAAAAAACTAACATTTTCTCGTACATACATACGTTGAATTTCAAAAACTAATATTTTTCACTAAAATCAACTTTAATACTAACAATAATGTAAATTTTATATTATTGTATATTATGATTGCAAGTCATTCTGACTTCAGTTATGCATTTTTTATCTTTTTATATTGAGTGAGTTAATTGTAAGTTAGTAGTGAACTCAGTAATAATATAGAGTAGTACATATAATTTATTTAAATAAAATTCAAGATTTTGGTCAACTCTGTATTCAACATATATGTTAATTTGTAGTTTTTTATTTGTAAACATACTAACGGCATTCTACAGATTAAGTTTAATCGTTTCGTTTTAAACGTACATTTACTACCCTGTTTATATTCATTTATTAAATATAAATTAACGGGTAAGAAAAATATAATATATTAATAGTTAAGGGGATATTCACTCCTAAAAGCGAGGAAGAATTCGAAGCTCCTAATGTTATAGAGGGGGACATGGAGCTTGTTCGAGAGAAATTTTATCTCTATTTCTTCAAAATTTGACTCAAAAGCCTATATAAGGATATTATTGGAGTTGCTTTACAAACATTATAATTGCATGATGCATAAAAAAACTCTAGAAAATGACCAGTGCTTCGCACGGGTTATTATGCTAGTTATTACTAATGTGCAAACATGTTTCCCCCTAATTTTCACAATCCTATTATTAATTTTTTTTGAGAAGTTGTTGCTCAGTTATTTACAAGAGTTGTTATGATCAAATAAGGCTCTACACCAATTTTTAGGATCGTAGCTCATCAAGTACTCAAAAGTTTTAAAATTTTCCACCATCATGTGTGCCTATAATGAAAAAATATTTACCTAACAAGTTTTAATTGATGAAAACTATTAAAATGAAGGAAAAATATTCAGTAATAAGGAATATCACCTCAAAGTGTTTAGTTTTATAAGTTATAGCATCATTCAAGAACATAGTGTCAACTTTAGAGCCATTTAAATGTGATTTGAAGTTTTTATACATGTATATGTCAAGAATTCAAAAATTAATGTAAGGCATGCACTAAAAGGGTTAGGTAACAAAAAACATCAATATGCAGTTATATTATTTAATCATAAAAAATGTTATGTTTAATAAAAGAGAATAAAAAGTAAACAATTAAGAACTATTACCTCTCAGCATTAGACGATATAATTCTTCTCAATCTCCATAATTATGATGATTATGAGAGAACACGTGTAAGTGAAAGGTAAGGGACATGCGTGTCTTACGCAGGAGTGTAGACACCTAACATAAATATTTGACAGGTTATATTACGCGATCTCTTAAAACTAATATTTAAAATTAATTACTAGTGTGTTATATTATTGGGGACCTTTTAGTCAATTTAAGTAGATAATATGTTTGTATATAGATTATATGTATATGAGTTATATAAGGGTTAAAATTTAACCTTTGAACATATTTATAATTATAAAATAAAATGGATACATTTGTAAAGTAACCTATTAGTTTGTAATATATTATACAAATCTTTTAATATCTTTTATTAATTTATTTTTAAAATATTTTTATTATAATTATTTTTTTAAAAGGATAAAATTTAGGATCCTCTTATTCAAAGCTTTGAAACCTATTGATAAAAATTTAATGTATCAGCATCATTTACCATGAATCATTTCGTAACCATCATTTTCCAAGAAAAATTCATTGATAATTTTTTAATGTACGTATTTATACTCTCTGATTAGTGTTTCATCTCATGCGAATTAAGAGTAACTTTGTTGTAGGTGAAAGTTGGTATTAAAGAGTTAAAACAATGACAATTATAGAATACGATAGTGATTATATCAAGACCTACTTCTATAATGAGAAATCTACATTGGAATAATAAGATTTTCAATTTTTTACGCCATTATCTTTTATAAAGTTTCAAGAAGAATTCAATAGAGCAAACATGTACTTTTTGGCTTAAGTTAAAGGTAATAACTTTAGAGCAAGATATTTTGAAAAAGTTAATAATAAAAATTATGGGGTATTTTGAAATGAAAATAATGCCGCATATAGTTGCAAGAATTTTAAATCTAATTAAACATCGTAAAAAATGAGCGACGTCTAAATATACATCATTGTTACCTATTTATATAATAATAATTAAATCGGTGATCCGATTAAACCTTGCATGGATAATGTATAATGCAATATAATTCATTTAACCTCATATTATTGATTAAATTTGGTGCATGTAATGTGTCATCCTCTTCGTAGTTTAATACTAGTTTCCTTTGATCAATGAGTAGATTATCACATTAAAAGAACATTTGAGTGTGATCACACTTTTCATAGTCTAGTTCAAACAAGAGGTTAATAATATCACTCGTAAAGTTATGATGGTTCAATCCTTTCGAGATCATTCATATTTCCCATACGGTTCAAATAAACCCGAAGTACACTTTTATCATTACCCGACCAAATATAACTGTTATGCCCGTTTTCGGTCATGGGCCCTAAACAGGTCCCTGTGGGTGCATTGAATGATTGGGCTCACACATGTGAGCCAGAATTGAGGATTCATGTGAGTTGGGTCAGCACATGCGAGCCAAGCTCTCATATGAGAGTGGGGCTCATGAGTTGGTATATGAGCTGGGCTCTTATATGCGAGCTGGGCTCGTGACATGTGAGATGGGCCCTCACATATGAGATGGGATCTCATATGCAAGCTGGGCTCACGACATGTGAACTGGACTCTCACATGTGAGTTGGGCTCGTGACACGCAAGCTGGGCTCAGTTGAAAGGAAAGGCGGTGCGGGCTGAGGTGACCAGGTCGGCCCGCATTAAAGGACTTTGTGTGCATTAAAGGACTTTGTATGCAAGAGAACGAGGCAAGAAGAATAAAGTACAAGGCAGCCCGCTATGTGATATATGATGGGGTCATATATAGAAAAGGGTTCACTGTGCCCCTCCTCAAGTGCATAGATGGGGACAGATGTAATTATATCATGAGGGAGGTGCATGAGAGCATTTGTGGCAATCAGTCGGGGGGTAGCTCTCTAGCTCAGAAAATCCTCCATCAGGGTTACTATTTGCCAACACTGAAAAAAGATGCCTTTGAATTCTCTCGAGCTTGTGATAAGTGTCAACGATATGCCAATTATTACAATAATCTCGTGGCTCCTCTCACATCCCTCATGAGCCCTTGGCCCTATGCTATGTGAGGAATTGATCTGATTGGGGAATTCCCGAAGGCCAAGGGGGGTGTCAAGTATGCAGTTGTCGCGGTGGATTACTTCACTAAATGGGCAGAGACCGAGCCTTTGGCCACCATCATGGCAAAGAAGCTTAAGAAATTTGTGTACAGAACCATTGTATGCCGATATGGCATCCCTTATAAGTTGGTATCTAATAACGGGAAGCAGTTAAATAGTAAGGAGATGCGGGAATTTTGTGAGCATTTGGGAATTCAGAAGAGTTTTAGTGCAGTTTGTCACTCCCAAAGCAATGGGCAAACATATGATGTTAATAAAATCATTAAGCACACCTTGAGGGCAAAGCTTGAGGAGGAGAAAGGAAAATGGCCAGAAGAGCTCTCACGGGTCTTGTGATCTTACAACACGACCCCTAGGACTACAACTGGAAAGACCCCTTTCTCTTTGGTATATGGGTGCGAGGCCATGGTGCCGATTGAAGTTGGGGCAGGATCTTTTCGAAGGGATAACTACAACTCAGAAACGAATGAGGTAAACCATCGACTCTACTTGGACATGATTGAAGAGACTCGAGAGGATGCTCAGATTAGGATAGCAGCATATCAACAGAGGATAGCAAGGCACTACAATAGCAAGGTTCGAGCCCCAACTTTTAAGGTGGGAGATATGGTTCTGTGCCGGGTCATGCCAAACACCAAGGTGGTGAGTCACGGTGTCTTTGGGGCAAATTGGGAAGGCCCCTGCAAGATAAAATCAGTGCTTTGGGAGAGAACCTACCACCTTAATGATATGCAGGACAAGTTAATCCTGAGAGCCTGAATGCGGAGCATCTCCGCAAGTATTATCAGTAATATTATTCTTTTCAGTCTTAGTATTATCTTAAAATATTCCTAAGTCTCGGGGTAGTGCCATAAGGTTCCTCCCTGAGACTACAAACACGTAATCTTTTCACTTTCCATTATCTATGAATGAACGATTGATATTTATTTGTGCCCTGATATTTTAAAACCTATTAATAGATCAAAATACCAGCATGTGAGCCCATCATTGGGAGCCCATGCGAGGACAAAACAATTGCTTCATTAATATATTAAAATCATAAGTTAAGCCGGGCCTCGGCCTGCTTTACAACAAGTCTATATACCGAGCTGGGCCTCGGCCCGCTTGGAAAAATAGTGAGCACGAAACGGATTAAAGATGAAAATAAAACTATGAAAGAGAGAGAGGTGCCCACAGGATCATCTAGAAGCATGCCTTGTGAGTTTAGAACTGACTCTAAATTTAAGGATATCCGTGATGCGAGCCAGTATCCTTGGCTCACATCCCCTTTGTTAAAGCCTATGGTCCCAGCCTGCTTCTAGGAAAACAAACATCCATACGTGGCCAGACAACAAGAATAGGCCAATAGGGATGCGAGTTTATTTTCCTTGGGTTTATTTCAAGTTTAAAAAGGAAACACGAGCTCGAGGGTGCGAGCCGAGGAGCCCAGCCCTCTACCAAATAAAGACATTTGCCATACGCGACCAGGGCTGTGATAACCCTAAACCATTAGTGGCAAATATTATTTAAATTGTATGGCTCACATTATGCGAAGAGAGGACACAGGAACGAGATGCGAGCCCATGAGTTCAGCTCGCTAATTCAAGTATACATGCAACATTTGTGAGTTAGCAACGATGTGAGCCTGTTTTACTTGAAATCATCATTGATTTTACTTATTTTACCTAAAAAAGTAGACAACGATGCGAGCTGGTGAGCTCGGCTTCACACGAAATAAAAAAAATTGACAAAAAAAATCAGCTAGCATGATAAAAGTAAATCTGGGCACTAAAGACTTGACAATTTGTACAAACAAGTTATAAATAGTTGAGCCCGAGGGCAAGAAATTTCAAATACAACTGTGCGGCGAGTAGGGTGCCCCTTTACCCATTTAAAAGTCTATCATCAAGATAAATTAAACTAAAACTTGTCAGCCTCTGTCTCCTTCCGGGCCTGATCAGCTGCGAGCCCGGCCTGATCAGCTGCGAGACGGGCCTCTTCGGTTATTTGGGCATCCCTCTCCATCTCCAGCTTCAGCTTCTCAGCATGCCTGACCGTTCCAGCACCTAGGGCACCCCAATCGAAGTTAGGAACCTTGCTGATGAAAATCTTCATAAAGTTCCTAGCCCCCAGGTTCCTGGCATCCGCGAGGGCGGCCTCACGGCCCGCAGTAAAGGTAGAAACTGACCCCTCCAACTCGAGCACCTTTTCCTCGAGGGCCTCTTTCTCCCTCTTCCACTCATCCGCGACCAAGTCATGGGCCTCCTTCTGGTCCCTTAGCGCCTTCTCATGAGCAGAAGACAGGTCAAACATCTTTTGGTTGTAATTATTCACAAGCTTAACCTTCTCCTGCCCGTGCTCATTGACCTTGCCCTGGAGGGACTTTACCTTGGAGTCCAGCTTTGAGTTGGTCTGGCTGATGGCTCGCATTACTCAAGCCCTAGGTGGTAGTACACTTCGGCAGCGGCCCTGGTTAGTGCATCATTATTGGCCTCGAGAGAAGTAGAGGTCCAATTTTTCACATCTTGGTCGCTTACATTGGCCTGAGCGAGCCGACCAAATGTGGTCGCGACTGCATTAGCAGAAGAAGAATTGGGGAGGGGGGATTAGATGGAACAACCTTTTTCGGGTCGGGCTCGCCAGTTTTTTCATCCTTAGGGCCCCGATGCCTTTTTAGCTGAGGAGAGGGCCCTCCGCTCTTGAGGTGCTCAATAAGAATGGTCATGCGAGATGAAGGATTAACCCAAGTACGAGCTGCCGTGGTCGGCTGGTCGCAGCTGCGGGTTGTACTGGGCCCGAGGTCGCAGCTTGCTCGGCTTCCTCCATGAAAGGAATGGGCGAGATGGCCATTTTTGAAAATAAACAGTAAATAATATGTTAATTACAGCAAGATGCGAGCATGATAAAAGCTTAAAACATTTTAAAAGATGCGAGCAGATAAGAGATAGAAGAAATAAAAAGTGCAATATAAAGTGGAACGTGTGTAGGAAATATAAAGCGCGAGCACATGAGCTCGCATGTGCGACCCCGATATACTTACCCTTTATGGCTCTTTTCTTTGACTTCTTATTTTTAGGAGCCAGTCTCACTCCTTCCTTCAAAAACCCACATGCGACCAGGTTCGAGATCGTTATGAGTTTTCGGATATCCCTGTCCGCCTTGGGAAGTCCTAGAAGGTTGTCCACATTTATTTTTTTATGTCCAGAGAGGACAGTGCGAGGCGGGGTGGCTGAAGATGAGTAAAAAAGCTGATTATTAAAAAGGAACTATTATAAAGAAAAGAAATGCGGCCAAAAAAGACTTGTCTTACATGAGTTATAGTAGAAGTGAGTCTGAACTCGAGGCACCTCGTGAATATAGAAGTAGGGGCTCTTCCACTTTCGTGAGTTGCTCGGCCCGTTATGGATGAGGTTTTTCTTGTTGAAGCATGGTTAGACAGAGAGATAGAAATACCCAAAGTCGTTTGGTGAGTGTTTCAAGTTGAGAAAGTAACCTAGCTACCTCACGATTAGAGGAGGGTACCCGCACTTATGGTACATGATGTATAGAGTGAGGGCGGCCCGATATCCATTCGGGTTGATCTGCAGGGGTGCGAGCTGGTAGTATTCACAGACGTCCTTAATGAAATGATGGAGGGGTGAGAAAATTCCTAGTCTTAGCAAGAAAGTGGACAAAACCATGTGAGGCACCCTGCCTCCATTCTCCTAGTGGTTGAACCTATAGCATCGCATGTGCGGCCTGAGCAAGATAACGTGACCCTCGAGCTGGAATTGTTTGATGAGCTCGATCAGATGCTTTTGAGTGAGCGAGGTGGGAAGGTCGCGACAAGCGAGCACCTTTATCTCCTCGGTCGAGTTAGAACTCTCCTCCCCATCTTGGATGACCTGCTTCCTAAAAATGATTTCACCCTCAAGTTCGGGTTGGGTTGGAGGTATGTAAGGCTCGGGAGAAGCTGCAGAAATGTAGTTGTAGTTGCAAATTTTAAATTGGCTTGTCACATCTGCCACCTCCTCGCTCTTGGGAGAATAGTAGGACCAATGTGAGCCGTCTTCTTCCCCCTTGAGCCTAATGATGGGGTATTCTGAGGCAACCGACTGCTTTTCTTTGTTGGTGTCATAATAAGCACTGCCCTGGTCGCTGTCAGTAGATTCAAAGTCAAGATAAATGGGGTCGAGATCATTGGCTGCAGCTTTCTTAAGGAGAGCCTCTCTCTCTTCAGCCATTTCTCTTAGAATCTCCTCTGCACGTTCTTTGTCTATAGGGGCGAGCTCGCGGCGTAAAAGTTCCTCCATACCAAGAGATGCCAGTATCTTGAAAAGGTCCACGGGCCTATTTCTCCAGTCATAAATGTTAGTCACCCTGGTGTAGTCTTCAGGGTTAGGATCAAGATGAATGTTCTGCGAGCCGGAGCCACTGGCTCGCATCGAGTTCTCAATTCGAGCAATGTTTAGGGCCCCTTGTGGGGCGATGGCAGAATAGGAAAAATATGTTGGTTGAGACGACCAGAAAGGGAGGTCAGCTCGCGTTGAAAGTCCTTCGAGCCTCGCTGTTCGGGTGGGTACTTGGTTTAATGGAGATGGAGTAGCTGAAGAGCGAGTCGGGCTGGCAGATGAATGGGCCGGGCTCGAAGAAGAACGGGACGAGCCGTAGGAGCAGGCTGAAGACGCACTCGATATCTGTAGAAGATGGTGAATATTAATGTGTGGCCCTAAAAAAATAGAAACAAGTATGGGATCACACCTAAGTATCCTCACGTCACACACGGGGTCGCACCTAAGTATCTATGCGGGCAGACGGGCTCGCAGCGTAGTTCGTGATTGTATGTGGGCTCGCATCGAATAGGTGGTGTGTGCTCGCATGGTACATATGAACAAATAAAAATGGATATGAATGATTGAAGATCAAAAGGGTACCTGTAGGTGAATCGTAGGATGATCATGATAAATCTGTTCCTCGAGAATATCGCGGCCGGTAGACGGTTCTCGTGGTGATGATGGTTTTCGCTGTGATAGATCTTTGAGCAAAATGGGCAGCAGTTTGATAAGTGTTCTTGGAATTTTGAGAACTGAAGTGAGAATCTCACATATTTATAGGAGATATGAGAGAGAAAGGGAAGTGCCACGTGTCATCATCTCAGAGGATGACACGCATCCCTACGCCAACTGTCCTACAGCTGTCATGGGTTCAAAATATATGACCGTTGAAGGGTATGCGAGGCGGCCGAGTGCGACCTCGTGGGCTCACACTCGCGGTGTCATAAAAGCTAATGTTGGAAAATTCCTAGCCTCAAGATGCGACCAGGAATTTTGGGGGGGTAGTTGTTATGCCCGCTTTCGGTCATGGGCCCTAAACAGGTCCCTGTGGGTGCATTGGATGATTGGGCTAACACATGTGAGCCAGAATTGAGGATTCATGTGATTTGGGCCAGCACATGCAAGCTGAGCTCTCATATGAGAGTGGGGCTCATGAGTTGGTATATGAGTTGGGCTCTCATATGCGAGCTGAGCTCGTGACATGTGAGTCGGGCCCTCATATATGAGCTGGGATCTCATATGCGAGCTGGGCTCGCGACATGTGAACTGGGCTCTCACATGTGAATTGGGCTCGTGACGCGCGAGCTGGGCTCAGTTGCCCATATGCAAGCTGGGCCCGTGAGCCCACATCTTGGGGAAAATAAAGGAAACATCATATTTATTTATTGAAAGGAAAGGCGGTGCGGGCTGAGGTGACCAGACCGGCCCGTATTAAAGGACTTTGTGTGCAACATGGAAAGTGACTCATGGATGACTGAGTTGCTCATAAATTTCAGGGCCGACACGGGTTATTCCTGCTAATACGGGAAGAAATGCGGAGATGCCGCGAGATTGTAGGAAGCGTGTGGAGCCGGTCGAGATTTACGTGACTAATTGGCTGAAGGCCTGACTTTATCATGGGTTTGGGCTGCACGGGTCGAAGAACCCTAACCCTAGCCTATGTGACTTATTCTCCAAGAACTACGTGAGGCTTGATCCTTATTAATAGGGTACGTAGGCACTTGTATGAGACATGAGTCGATACTTGATAGAGAATAACAAAACCCTATTTTTTCTTAAGGAGTCAATATACAAGCTCAACCACCATCATACATAACCTTCCTTCGCCCTCAAACACCACCCTTGATCTTTATTCCGGCCAATAACCTCCAAAGTACTGTTATACGAAATTCTCCCTATAATAGTAACTTTTAATATAATCAAAGTATATTAATTATTGTATATAATTATAATGATTTCAAGTCTAAAGACCATTATATAATTATCGTTGTGAGAATTACTTATGACACTACAAACATGTGTAATATTACATTGGGTCTATCCATCATACATTTACATGTATTTTTTTTACTTTAGTATCATTATACATATGATTAATGAGATGTGATCATCGGTTAAAAATAAACTAATATTAAAACATTATTATTGTCCCTTAATAATAATACTCGACTAAGAAACTTTAGGAGTATTGATATTATTATCATAATCTCATTATAAGTCACGTAATTAGAGATACGAAATGCATATCATATTCCAGGGACATTTATTACTCTAATATTTATATCGCAGTAAAGAAAACATAATAAATTATAAAATGAATTATTGATAGAACATATCTTCAATAATCCAAATGCCTTAAACTAAAATATAATAGTGTTGCCTCAATTACACAAACACTGACAATATAAGTACAGTTCACAATAACAACCATGACTCTCGTGTGTGCGCAACCATGCTATAATCTTTCCATTCTCCACTTAAGTAGTTCTTGACTTTAATATATTTCCTTAATTCATCTGAATTAATGAGTACACTTCTGATCATATGCTTTGAGATTTAGAATTTGAAACATGATTTGGGAATACTACATGATTTTGAATTTCGTTTACAATATGTGAGTTTAAATTCGGTTTTGGAATTTTATGGGTTATGATTTGGGTTTGTAATTGATGAATGGTGAAATACATATAGTGAATTTAGTGAAGTTATTATCCTATGAAAATTGCACAAGAGGATGTATCAGGTTTTGCTGGAAGAAACCTAAAAATTAGTGATATTGGAATAATATTATGTTAAAAATTCAGAGTAGACATGTCGGAATGCATATTTTGTACATATAACTAGCCTTTAAGTCTTTTATCTGGGAATTAATCAGATTTTTTATAACTAGATTTTTTAACAAAAATTGTTGGACCAATTAAGACTAGTAAACCAGGCCGGGATGTTTATAACCCGGTTTTTATCTAGTCATTTAGTAGGCTAGATCATACAGTCTTTTTAAGTCCGGTCTTTTTGTTCAACTCTACATAAAATAGGTAATTTCTATTTATAATAGATGTTTCATGTGCTTTTAAAATCATATCCATTCTATACGGCACAAAATTAAGAAGGAATTGTATTTTATTTAGCAAATTTTATGCACTTAAATGAGTATATCAATATGTACGATACGCTCCTGAAACTATTTGTGTTCTTACAAGTTATACCTGTCATATTGAGTACCACGAATATTTGGATAAAAGTTTGACGAATGAAAAAAGTAACTTGACTTAATAATTTATTTATAATATTTGTCTAAATTAATAAAATATTGAAATATATTATGTGTATTATTATATATTTGAAAAATAAAAAAAATAAAAGACTCGCTACTAATCAATCATAAGTCACTAAATTTTCTTAGATACATTTCTTCAGTTATATGTTTATATTATATGCTGGCAACAAAGATGATAGATGAATCACTTTTCGGAGGAGGGAAGACTACAACCTTCACTTCTAACTGTGTTGGACTCTTTTTTCTAGACGCACCTAATAACCCATTACGGTTTCCGCGTTTCAAAATAAAATGGTAGTTATCTTTGCGTATGATGATGTTACAAGAACAATGCATCGTTCTAAATCGAGACTTATTCACTTATGAATATTCAAATAGCAAAGCGGATGAAAATACTTAATCTTACATATGTTTAAGTTACAAGAGCAATGTATCGTTCTAAAACGAGACTTAATCACTTATGAATATTCAAACAACAAAACGGAAGAAAAAATACTTAATCCCCGTATGATAAAGTTACAAGAGTAATGTATCGTTGTAAAGCGAGACTTAATCAGTTATGAATATTTAAACAACAAAGCGGGAAAAAATACTTATATAAATATTAAGGTACAAATAAGAAAAGATGGGTAAAGGAAACGAGTAAGAGAGAGAGAGTATAATTTAGCATGACATGCCAAAACAAGGTGCAAGACTGCCTCTCAATTTTTTTATGTAAACATTGATGACTGAATCCGACGAATTTAAACATCGATGATTAATATACAAATTCGTGCAAACCCTGATGACTAAAATATAATTAAGCCATAATGTAATAAAGTCAATAAAACATGTGGAGAGAGTCACGTGTAATGTAAGTACCGTGAACCTATTAAAGAGGAGAGAGTAGTAGTTCTAATATGCTACTACTGTCACAACGTCACTCGATCCTAGACTCGATCTGATTTCAAATGTACATATTTACCCCAATTAAATTAAAATTAAAATTAAACTAAAATAAAATAAAATAAATTCCCCCGCAAAAAAGAATAAAGGGCTTGTTTGTTTCTCACTTATAAGTCTAACTTATGACTTTCAAGTTCGTAACAACTTATCGACGAGTGTTTGTCGACTCAACGTATAAGTTGAATTTACAACTTATAAGTTGATAAGCTGAATATTTTTCTCAACTTATTTTGATTTTTCTTTTTTTTATTAACTTACTTTTATAAAATATGTTTTTAAATATTAATTCAATTTAAAATTTACAAATTAAGATAATTTTATTTAAAATTATCACTTAAAACCCAGTTATTCATTTTAAGTCATAAATTACTTATTTTAAAATTTCCGAACCGGCGCAAAATTACAGCCAATTACATAAATGATAAAACCCTAAAAACGAGTCCAATTCAAAACCCTTCCGGACACCCAAATTCAACCCTAATCACTCTTCGTACAGACATCTATTTAGTTATAAATACTCTCTCTCTCTCTCTCGTGTATTCCCAAAGTCTCTCTCTCTCTCTCTCTCTCTCTAAGCTAGTTTAATGGAGATGGTGACTCTCAGAAGTGAACCTGTGGCTGTTAAGAAGCTAATTGTATCTACTTTTGTTGTTGAAACTGTTCTTGCTGCTCAAAGATCTATGCTTTGCTTTCTCTTGCTGGTCAGAATTGTTTCAAGTTTCAATTTTTTTTATATTTTGCCCCTCTTGCTTGCTGAATTTTATTCAAAAATTTTTTACCGTAATTTACTGTTCTTATGCTTGATAGCTACTTTTTTTATTGTTATGTGCTTGTGTGTGTTTTTACTTTAATACTTGTTATGGGCATGTTTGAATTTGTGTTTTTTAGTCGAATTTTGTTAAGGGGTTGTGTAGTAAACCAAAGATTTTTCGACAACAATTTTATGAATGCATCCTCGATTCGTCTAGAGAATTGTGATTTACGGGGTTGTGTATGCTGGTTTAGAGTAAACTAAAGATTTTATGAATGCTCCCTCGATTTGTCGAGAGAATTGTGATTAATACTTATCAGTCCAGTTACCAATTATCTCTCTTACTGTGCTGTAAAAAGTAATTACTTGGCTTTAGCACAAATTTAGTATTATGTTACACCTGCGTAGGTGTGAAACGTGCACCAATTGAATTGTGAGTTTGTGCTTTGATTTAAAAAAGCCTAGCAATACAAGTGGGAAGTAAAGAACTAACTGCATTGACCTCCCTTTTATGAACAAGATGTTGACCAGATCTAATTTTTGAAACCAACCTTAAATTTTAATCAGCAGAACTTAGAAAGTACCAATTGCGAGGAAGATTGTGTGAATTTCCTTTACAACAAGATGATGGTTAATAATGAGCGTATTTTAGTGGTATCGGCATTTGATTTTCTTGAAAACATGTGCATTGCAGAGTACCTACTACACTATGACTTGTTTCTCATGGACAATATTATTTTCCTCTGTATTCGGATATTTATTACTTGGTCATTATTATATGTGTAAGAGCAACTCTAACAGCATCTTAGTTCAATCCTTCAAATTACAATAAAATAATTATCTGTATTGGATTAGATAAAAAAAGTGAATGAGGAAACAGAAATGGCGCTTAACAACGATCCTTCATATACACTTTACCATGATTTAACTCTATATTCTACTAGAACTAATGACCAGCAATATTTCCTATATGTCCTTGTATCACATGTGAATAAAAAAACAAAAGCTCGTCATTAGATTGGGGTATACTTTTTTTATGAGAAAACATGATAGGATAAATGTAGGCTACAAGTATTTGGATCTCTAATTTCTTTATTGGTAAAAGTAAAAGAATAAAGATAATGAAAAAGACGGGGAGAGGTAAAGTTTTAAAATTGGCAATTAAAAGTAGGTCCCATAGGGCCTAGAACATTAAAGATTACTTCAAATCATGATATTTACAGTTGGCTGATATTATTTGATGATAAATCTTAAGCTCCCTCAGGCTCTTCATTTCCTGTACCTGGCCCTGATGCTGTGATGCACCTTCACCTTCAGCTGCAAGTGTGGTTTTAATTAGGTTCAATGCCATCCTGCTGACCTGCTCAGAAGTTAAATATATATTCTTGATTTTTACTAAAGTTTTATATTCAGGGTGGTATCCTGGGAAAGTTAGCATATTTTAGCAACCTTATATCGAAACAAGAAGTTGAACCTTTTTTCTCTATTTCAGTTTTTAAAGTGTAACCTCTTACCCTAGATGTGTTGTACCTATAACCCTTCCTTTAATTGTATTACAAGTGTAACACATTCCCTGAATGCGTCAACACTACAAATAGATAAAAACTGCCCTTGTTATTTTTATTATTTCCCCTTCCATTAACTTATTAAGTTTATTTTTGAAGCCATGTATTTGCCTTAAGCTTTTGTCAGTTTATTGCAGTACAGTATTTTTTGTTATATTGGTGTTAATTGTTGAATAGGTGCACGGAATATTCCTTGAAATACAAAATGTATGAAGGTGCATATTATGGTGATTGAATGAAATGTGTTTTATTTTTGTAAAACTACATTTCTTATTAGTACATCCAAACAACTTTGCAGGCAGAAGTCCTACTGAAGAATAAAGACGGATTACTGGATTTGATTGGTGGTGATCTAAGGTGATTCATTTTTTTAACATTTCCTATCTACAATTCTTTAGTAGGTCTAGTAATCTAGGTCACTGAATTTGCAAACATAATTTTGCAGGTTTCCTGTGGATGAACTAAACAGAAGGAAACGGCCCGAACCAGAAAATGTCGATGGCAGTGATACAGAGGATGACGGTGAAGATGATGATGATGTAGAACAGGATGATGATGAAGGAGATGAAGATTTCTCGGGTGAAGAGGGAGGAGAGGACGACGAAGAGGGAGATCCTGAGGAGGAACCAGTGGCAAATGGTAATGATGGCAGTGACGACGAAGATGATGAAGACGAGGAGGATGGTGGTGACGATGACGAGGACGGTGATGAGGAAGAGGATGAAGACGAGGATGACGAGGACGAAGAGGATGCACCACCAGCTAAAAAGAGAAAGTAAAGTAGATTTAGTTATGCCAGTGTCTATTTACATTTGCTTGGAGTCTGTAGTAAGAACTAGGAAGGAGTACTTGGTTTTTATCAGTCAGTTATCATGATGTAGGAAATTATCCTGTTGGCATTCTTAATGACTCATTTGACAGCTTGTAATGATGTGTCTCTCTTTGGTACATCTTATTTAGAATTGAGTAGTGTTTTGTTCATCTAATCTTACTTTCAGTATCATTTTTCCTATGCATATTCTTGTAAGCTGTTTAGACCAAGGAATCCCAAAAGTCGAAGCTCTTCATGTATCGGAAAGGTAAAGGCAGCCTGTTTTAAACTCCAATGGTATTGGCTAAAATGCGAGATAAAATGCAACTGGTATCACCATGTTTCATTGCAAGATATTTCAAAACCATAACCATAGTCGGTCCTCTCTTCTTCATATTTCATGTGATGCAAGTAAATTCTTCACATTTCATGTGATGTAAGTAAATAGTCTGGACCCAGAATGTCTAGAAGACTAGCACATTGAATATGCAATTGTAGTGTACTTATACGTAGCAGATCTTCTTCTTTTTTTATCGTAGGGAAGCCGCAGCCGCTACCCTTCGGGTGCGCATTGGGTAAACCCCGCAGATTCACGCAATAGCCTGCAAATTACGCGAACCAAGATAAACCGCATTTAAATGACAAGCATTGACTCATGAGGTATAATCATAAATTCTACTCCCGTGAGATTCGAACATCCCTTGTTGGCAGAAAAGGGAAAGATGATGGTTATCCCCTCTTTAACCAACTGAGTCAACCTAAACGTTTCATTATAAACTTGACTAGTCAGATGTATTTGAAACTGCAATTTCAGTTTTGTAACAGATAAAACAGGTTTAAGTGCAAAATTAGTGAGAACCCTGAAAAATGGCGAAATTAATAAGCAACAGTTTCAAATGCACAAGCATTTAGTATATTTCTCCTGCATTATCACACTCAATAGTCACATATATACAAGAAGTACTTGCAAACTTGTACAAAAACAAAAACTAGTCACTAACAATCTGCAGAGAACCAGAAACCATGCCTACTCAAACAACCAACTTTCACAAGGCAGTCTTGATTCTTGTCGTTTTGACGATATTCGCGAAGAACCTTACGACGGCAACGTATGATTTGGGGAAGAATCCATGCATTCAAGCAGTTGGAGGAGTAGAACTAGGGTGTCCAAATGAGGTGATGGAAGCATTTTGGAGTGTTCAGACAGGGGTGCTTAGCAAACAATGCTGTGCTGAGTATCTCAAAGTAGATGAGAATTGTTGGTCCAAAGCCTTTCCCTATAACCCATTTTTTCCTCCTTTGCTTAAGGCCTATTGCCAAGGCAAGAAAGCCCATAACTGATCTGTCACAAAGCCCATTTCCACTTCCTCCACTTGGGCTGAGCTTTGTTTCTTTGGACTTTGGTACATGGTCCAAATGAAAAGAAAATAAATTGCTAGTAATTTATTACTCTATTACTCATTTTCCAAACTGATGTCTCATTGCTTTGACCAGTTTTCCAAATTGTGAAACTGTATTTATTTCTTAATGAAGTTTTTCGGCAACTGATTGTTGCAGTATATTTTATCGCATAAAATTTTCGCAATGCATGTAATCATCGATGATTTTTGATGAGTATATATGAGGTTTATCATTTAAACTTTCTGTTAAAATTTTATCCGATATCATATGTTGCAACAACCGTTCAACGGGAACTAGGAAGGCTAATTTAATAAATAAAACTTAATTATAATTACAAATATATCATGATGTACACATATGTTGTTCATATTCAACCAGTAGATACCCATTTACCAAACCTCTCAGATCAAATTATACCATTCTCAGTGCGCACCAGAGATAGCGGCTGCGGATTTCTTATGATAAAAAAAATATATGTATATAAAAAATGAAAGAAATTGGAGGAATATTGTAGTGGGCGTTTTGGTTTCTGACGTATCGTAATATTGTATTTGATTTTATCGTGCACCACTTTTTATTCTTTATTTTTGGATTATTACATTAAATATTATCTGGGATGACAAAAAGTTTATACTACAACATCATCAAGATCCGGAATTCCTGATTGAATTATAATGACGCAATTAGCGGTCCAGGATCTGGGACGACGTAGAATGAACTCTTAATCACTTAAGGTATCCAGCCGTGCTCTTGTAAAATTAATTGGATTGCAAAACTAAAACAATCTTAAAATAGACTCTGACAAAATTTGAAATTAGCTTGCATGTCCGTAAAAGTTGCAAGCCATCCTAACTTACTAACTGTATTTTAGGGTTTTAATTCCTAATAATCGAGTACCCTATAATCCTTATGTAACATATTAATTTAGAACTCTTAATCTATAACTCAAAGGTCCATATGATATTTTTCCTTTCCGCGCGAAAAAAATAGATCCGCGGAAAGGAAAAAAAATGCTTGAATATGTGCGTGTAGATCCGACGCCTTGAAAGTTGAAATAGCGTGTTATTTAAACTGTTCTTGACACCCAATTGTCAGGACCGTTGCGAGTCCGCTCGGCTCGAATTATTTAAGCTAGATTCGACTCGGCTCGTTTTCAAGCATATTTTTCGACTCATTTAATTAAACGAGATGACTCATCCCTACTCGTAAAATTAAATGATTCGAGTACGGCTAGGCATTTAGACTCGATTAAACGAAAAATTAAAATAGTTAGATAAACGAGTCGGCTCGTCTCTATTGGTGAAATTAAACAAACCGAGTTCGAGTACAGTTTTATGCTCGATTATATGTAAAATTAAACAAGTCGGCTCGTCCTACTAGTTAAATGAGTCGAGTTAAGATAAAGGTTTGGACTCAATTAATTAAATGAGTCGGCTCGACTCAACGACTCAACGACTCAATGTGATTAATTTTGACCCAAATTATGTCCTACTTCAAAACTCGTCTCACTCCACCTGAATTACAGCCTTAAGATAACGAGGGAGATAAGTTTATCTTAATATTTATTAATAGTTATTTAAAAATTTTCCGTTAAAAAATTAAATTTTGTATTCGGTTTAAAATATTTGAGATGTCCAAGACAAAAGGGAAGCACGTACGGTACCGGGTCAAAGTTTTGATCTTTTGATTCTTATCAATCTTTGAATTTTAGATTTTGGTGTTTGTTTGTTTCAGTCACCCGGAGAGAGTATAAAATCAGATGTAAAACCAATGAAAATAAAAAAAAACAAGTATTTAACAAAGAAATATAGCTTACTTTTGTTCGTTCAAAGAATCTAACCACAAGTTTAGTAAAACTAGTTTTATAACCCGTGCAATGCACGGTCATGTTCTCTAATGCGTGAATTGTGTTATTTTAATTGTAATTATCGATGATATATTCATGTTGTTTCATGATATATCGATTAACTAAATATCTCTTTTTATGGAATTGAGATCGATGTCGTACTTAACGTGTTTTTTCTCAAAATAAATTGAATATGCGGCAATGAAATCGAAATATACGATCAAAATATTATACAAATGACAGCACACATATCTCATGAAAATAATTACAACGAATGAAATATTGCGAAATTAATTAAAGAGTTACTATATTTGTTTACATGGTACAATTAGTGATACAAAATACAATGAATATGAGGTCATTCTTACTTTCGATATTAGAAAATGTAATGATTGGATATGAAAGCCGACATATTAAATATAATATTTTATAATTAATAAAATAAATATATTTTTTTAATATATATCATTTTTAACCAACAAGTTTAGTAATCAACAAGTTTACTAAACATAAAATTGTTATTTTACTAAACATGAAATTGTTATAAAATTTTCAAAGAATCTAACCAACAAGTTTAGTAAAATAAAACAAAAACATAACAAAATGATATACCCTATTGCTAATCTTTCCATTATTCCTTATCAGTAGCACACATGGATGTCTAATGTTAAATTAAATGACTTTTACTTGTATAATGTGATATGATATTTTACAATAAACGTATTTTAATCGAGAATGTTAAGCATATTCAAAATGGATTTAAAATTGTTTCACAATGCCTATTTTTTAATGTTAAATTAAATGACTTTTACTTGTATAATGTGATATGATATTTTACAATAAACGTATTTCAATCGAAAATGCTAGCATATTCAATATGGATTTAAAATCGTTTCAGAATGCCTTTTTTTTTATAAATTATATAAGACATATAAATTCACAAAGAAAAGCAAATATAATACGTGTTACTTAAAAATATATTTGAAATCCGTTTAAGATAATAAGATCTCTATATGATTAACGAAAATGACAATGTTCTAATATATTTTTTTATTCAAATCAATGAGATCTCTACCAGATTAATGAAAATACGAATGTTCTAATATATTTTTTTACGGAAATATCAATTTCATTTCTATTAATCGAGTTGAAATCAGGTGATACAAACTAGAGCGGGCAGTTTGGTACACGACACGAAACGACACGAAAAATATGGATATGGGTTTTAATTTTTGGTACACGAAACACGAAATTACATGATAGATTTAGTGTCAGATATGTGTTTCAATTTAGATACACGAAATTACACGAGATAAATATATTTATAAATTAATATATATAACACATGCATATATTTATGTATATAATATAAATATTTACAAGTTTTTATATAATACTATGTAAATATATATATATATTTATATATACACTCTCCAAATTTCATTAAATTATACATTAAAATAGAATTTTTATATATTAGATGTATATATATAGTATATTAATTTTTTATTTAATATACACGAAAAGTACACGGAAAGTACACGACACAATTTGAATCGGATATGGGTTTCACATATGAGTACACGAAATCATTTCGGGTCGGATATGAGTTTCATGTTAACGTACACGAAATACGAAATTACACGACACGAAAGTACACGACACGACCCGATTGCCCGCTTTAATACAAACGGATATATTTTTTATCTTCAACCAGAAATTAGTACTAATAGGTTTTTGTAATTATATTCTTAGAAATTGATGTTGCAGTAACTGTTGCAGCCGTATAATAACTAATAACACTGAAATTAAAGACCTCTGATTTGTTTTATGTAATGTCTTTAGAGATAAAACGAGAGGGACACTCCAGGACAATGACTTGATACTAACCTACTACTCCCTCCGTCCCAATATACGTTTCCTCTTTTGACTTTCGTTACTGTTCACGGTAAGTGTTTGACTACTAATTTACGTCTAATCTATAATATCAAACATAGGCATGAGTGATTTCGTTGAATTCGTATTTATCAGTAATTTAATACAATGAAATTTTTATATTTAATACTAATACGAATTTAAAGATATTAACGATAAAAAGTGTGCATTGACAAACGTATTCAACACAAAAAGAAAACGTTTTTAGGAACGGAGGGAGTAACATATACATTTCACTTACCCAACAATACGAGTGCTTTCACGAATTTAGAGTTATCCTCGCATATTTATTCACATACAAATTTCATCTATTGTCCGTCTAAGCTAAGTTACCTGCCGTAATTTGATTCTGTACATTCACCTAAATGACAACTACTAAAATGATTAGGGGATAATCCAGGGGTTAGTGGTGAGATATATTGCGAATCGTTAAGAATTATGACAAAAGTTTATTGCAAAAGAGTCCCGATCCTGACAATCAATGGAAGTAACCATCCCGATGAAAAATTTTCGTAGATAGATTTAACACGAGAAATAGATTTATTGCGAGTTTGAGTTATATTTTATGCTTTATGACGAAAGTTCATGACAGAAGAGTCCTGAACATAATAATTGATAAAAGTAACTATCAGTCCACGAGAATAGATAAATTTAACACGAGCAAATTGATGTAAATACACATGGTCATGTCACATTATTCATATTTAATTTTTAATCTGCGAAATTTTTTCACGATATGATGTTTTGTTAATTGCCGATTACGAAAACAACCTCTCTATATACCATTTCGAGTGGCAACAAGATAATTTCTTATAAGAAAACATGTGGTTAAAAAGTCATTAATTTTTAACCAATTTTCATAAAAAATAATTTTTGATCCGATTTTCGCTTAATCAATTGAATTTTCTGTACCGAACAGCGATTAATCGCCGATTTTTAGGATACTGATATTTACGGATTTTGTACCGAGAAAAAGCGCGTAGAGTAAATACAAGCAAGTCCATAATAGAGGAGAGTCACGAGATTTGAAGGTCCTACACCAACACGGCTACTGTCACAGATCTGGTGAGTTGTGGTTGTCTTTTATCCCTTGAGCTAATCCATCTCACACTTATTCACTTCTTTTGTACAATCCTTTCATAAAGATAAAGCTTAAAGTGGCGCACAACCAATCCTCATTCATTATTCATAGTTTTATACCCTCTTTTTCATGTGTGCCGCCGCGATGATTGACAAATCATCTGTTTACGAAATTTTTTGAGGATAAGTTAAGTGTGAATAAAATAATGTGAACCACTACATTTACATCAATTATCCGTATAAAACTCGGAAATTATCCGCCTACTTGTAGAAGCCATCGTTTGTTAGGACCGGACCCTTTTTTAAGATTCAAAGTAGTACATTAAACACTCAGGCCTGCTCCCGAGTTTTTAATAAGAAAGAAAGTAATACTTTCACTTTCACGCGTAGTCGTGCAGGTATTTAAAGTAGTACATTACACACTTACTATTACTGAAGAGTGCAGGCTGCAATAAAGATTTAGAAAAAGGCACTAAAACTTTAGTACAGGAGGGAAGCATTTATTCACTCATCTTTCCCACATTTTTTAAAATCATCTCTTTGCTTATATATATACCTGGACCTGGACCCAACTTCTTCAGACTCCCCATGTCATGTTTACCTTCTCCACTAATGGAGGTGCTATAAGTTTAGATAGATATAGATCTTGCATCACACCTTTGAGTAAAAAGAGTGTGTTGAAAATGGGTTGTTTAGGTTTGCAAATGAGGATGTTTTTATGTGTGTGTTTCATTTATTTTGTTTGTTTAGTACAAGGAGAGAGTACAAGTGAAGGTACAGTTTTTGTGGATGGGAAAAATGTTATTGCAGTTGTAGACAGAGATTATGTGTGTGCTACTTTGGATTGGTGGCCACCTGAAAAATGTGATTATGGGACTTGTAGTTGGGGCAAGGCTTCTTTACTTAACTTGGTACTTGCCTATTTTCCCTTTTATTGTTACATGTTTGATATCTTAATTTTGTATGTTTCATTTGGAAAATTATTATAGATGTATGTGCTACATTAGATTTACTTTGTGTACATCTTGTTGGAGTGGTTTTGCTCCCAGGGCTATAAGATATCTAACCCTCCACAATTAGCCGAGGTGCGCGTGAGCCGGTCTGGACACCTGGTTAACAAAAAAAGAGATGTAGAGTTTGATTCTCGCTCCCTTTCGTGTACTAATATTGTAATGCATTAAAAGTTAAAAAGTGGTTAACTACACAAAAAATGTTATCAGCTATAAGTTAGTGTATTGAACTTGATAGGTTAATGTGTCAAACTACAGAATTATGGGCATATATGTGTTTTGGTCTTTACATTCTGAACTGTTTAAGAATGTGTTTCTGAATGGTTGCTGAGATATCTAAGTAACACCCATGAACTCATGAGTTTTAGTAATTATTGTAATATGTATGTTGTAGATAGGCAACTTAAATGTCACTGCTAAAACAGATAAACTTGCAAACTCGCTAATCTAATTAAGTTGTATATTGTGAAATTTGTACTAAATCATTTATGGCGGCCATGATTCTTCCAATCTTGCAGGATCTTACGAATGAAATTTTCTTGAAAGCCATACAAGGTATGGCTTAATCTTGCTATGATAGACATATCTATGGCATATAAGTAGAATCTAATTTAACATGGTATTACTAATCCTGCAGCTTTCTCCCCGTTAAAGATTAGATTAGGTGGCAGCTTGCAAGATAAACTCATTTATGAAACTGAAGATCAAAGACAACCTTGCATACCATTTCTTTATAAAGCCTCAGAGATGTTTAGTTTCACAAAGGGGTGCCTACCCTTGCACAGATGGGATGAACTTAATCTCTTCTTCAAAAAATCAGGGTAAAAAGGCACTTCTTCTGTTCCCTAGATTTTATTTACCTAATGCTTAATAATCCACTGGCCATAACACGCTGTAAATGAAATTTAATTACTTTTGGAATTCAGGGCCAGCATTATTTTTGGATTGAATGCTCTCAATGGGAGATCCATAAACACAAGTACTGGTTCTGCTGTTGGAAAATGGGATTCCACAAATGCAGAATCTTTCATGCGGTATACTGTGAAGAAAAACTACATGATCCATGGTTGGGAGCTGGGTGAGTGCACTCTCTATTTGCTGCTCCTGCTTTATCCATTTCGGAAGATATGGTAAAAGCACCCAAATTAATTGCAAGAGTATCCCCGGTTGTTTCAGGAAATGAGTTGTGTGGAACTGGAGTAGGAGTAAGAGTTGCAGCAGCTCAATACTCTTCGGACACAATCTCTTTTGTGAATTTAGTTCAAGATATATACAAGGGTGTAGATTTTCAGCCACTGATTATATCACCAGGAGGATTCTTTGATGCAAATTGGTTTAAAGAATATGTTAGCAAGACACCGAAGCTGAATGTTGTTACTCACCATATTTATAATCTTGGTGCAGGTAAAATGTAGTAGGCATGAGCTTTAGACGTTTACCTTAATCTACAGGGTATATATTTATGTGAAATCCTTCTACCTTTCTGTGTATAGGAGTCGATAAACACCTGGTTGAAAAGATTCTTGATCCCGAGGTTCTTAATGGTATAGCTGATACCTTTAAACAACTCCAGAGCATAGTCAGGAATTCTGGGGCATCCGCTTGGGTTGGTGAATCAGGAGGGGCATACAATAGTGGTCACGATCTCGTGTCCAACGCATTTGTGTATAGTTTTTGGTAATATTATCTCTCTATAGGGCAAAAGTATTCTACTATTTTGAACTGTAAATTGGTTTTCATGATTTTATTTCCCTTTATAAAATGCTTTTTTTAGGTATTTGGATCAGCTTGGCATGGCTGCAACTTATGATACAAAGACATACTGCAGACAAACACTGATAGGCGGAAACTATGGTTTACTCAACACAAAAACCTTTGTTCCAAATCCCGATTACTACAGGTGATTAGGATCAAAGTGCATTTATTCATGAGGAATTTGAGAGTATTTGAGGCTGTATTTGATATGTTTTCTTTATTCAGTGCTCTTCTTTGGCACCGGTTGATGGGAAGAAAGGTTCTATCCACAAGCTTCTCTGGAACAAAAAAACTACGTGCCTACACTCATTGCGCAAAACAATCTGTAAGTTACCAAGTTTTCATATATATGTACACGGAACTCAAAGATTTTCACAACTTTTGATGAACTATGTTACATTGCAGAATGGTATCACAATGCTTTTAATCAATCTTGACAACAGCACAACAGTTTTGATAACACCAGCCTTTGATAACACTTCATCAAAACAAGGCAAACGCGGTTTTTACTACAGGAGATCAAAGCTTATGCAAGTGTCTCCCGAAGATCAGTCCAGCACACAGACAAGAGAGGAATACCATCTGACAGCAAAAGATGGGAATTTACATAGTCAGACAATGCTTCTTAATGGGAATGCATTGACTCTAACTTCATCCGGGGACATACCGATATTCATCCCTGTACGTGTACATTCATCGGAGCCTATCGAGGTTGCTCCTTATTCTATTGTATTTGTTCACCTACCAGATGTTGTTCTCCCTGCTTGCAAGTGAGTAGGAGAACACACAGGGATCAAAATGGTTCCATAAGTTACACCTAGATGGTGCTTAACCTACACATATTTACTGATAATGAAGGAGTTGCATGCCGAAAAGTGAAGGCATGCAACACATTTGGAAAAGCTTATCAATTACCTATAGTTTTTCTATTGATGTCAGGGAGATTAATTAGTATGTGACTGTGTGCAAGTGTAATCAGCTAAGTTGAATTATGCTCCTTTATGTCACAATTTCTTTAAGTTGAAGATTAATATCTTAATTTTAAAAAGCTTTCAACAAATCCGTTGTAGTCTAGTTGGTCAGGATACTCGGCTCTCACCCGAGAGACCCGGGTTCAAGTCCCGGCAACGGAATTTTTAATGTGTTTTTTCACCCGACCTTTTTTTTAAAGAAGCAATAGAGATAGTTCAAGTCTTCAACAAACTGCCCCCATCAACTAGGGGCGTACACATACCGATCCGAACCGATCTTATTTCAGTCGATTCTAATCGATTTTTTTGACCCAATAAATATTTGGGTTAGAAAAATGTCAACTCGATTTAATTGGGTTGGATATAAATTTTGATATTTTTAAACCGATCTACTTCAACCCGATTAAAAATATACTTACACGTTAATCTATTGATTTAATAACTATGAAAATGTTCAGGCTTAATAGATAGACTCATTTATCTGTAGTTTAATAAATAATAACATTAATCCTTAATATTTAAAGAATATGTTACTATTTTCGTTTATCGAGTTCAAAAACTAAGTATTGTATTATCACTCTATTTTGGATGTTTAGCCATAGCGACATAGATGATTGTAATATTTTGTTAAACTATTTTCAAGTGTTTTAGACTTTGAGATTTTCTGCTTTATTATAAAATTATTAATATTATTTTTAAATATTTACTAAACCGATCAAACCGATCCAAACCGAAGTATTACAAATTGGTTTGAGTTACAAATTTAAATGATTCGGTGTGGGTTGAAAATTTGAAAACCCAAATTAATTGGGTTGTTGAATTCCCTCAATTTACCTCCCCAGTTGCGGGGCTTGCTCACCTGTTTTTTAATGGGAAGGAATGAAGTGTTTAGAAGGTAAAATACTTTCATTTCATTTTTGGAGTGAAAGTTTTGGAATGAAAGATTGTCAAATTTATATTAATTAATACTCCCTATGTCCCATCAGATTGTATACAGTTTTTTTTTCAATGTTCGACACGCATTTTAAGGTGAATAAAAAACATACTTTCCTAATTTATTTTTAAAATTTTCTTTTTTTTATTAAAATTCAAATATCAAATTTTAATTCAGAAGAAAAAAAAATTTAAAAAAATTTATGCAAATATGTTACAAAGAAGCGTTAAAATGCGTGTCGGCTCCCCGTCCCTCAATGTATACTTTCTAGGGGGACAGATAGAGTACTTGTTTTCGTTCATTTTAAAAATTCGGGAGCACGATTACAAAAGGAAGTGAAACTAATTTACTTTTACTTCACTTGCTTTCCTTCCCTTTTAAAACTCAGGATCAAGGGATTAAAAAGGAAGGAAAGCAAGTGGAAGGCAAGTAAAGTAGTTCCACTTCCCTCCGTAATCGTGTTCTTGAGTTTTTAAAAGGAGCGAAAATAAGTGTTAATGAAGGTATAAGGTCTAAAAATTTCTTGTTCAAATTCCAGAAATAGATGATGCATTATTATCTTTGAAAAAAAAATATAGGACCCCAAGTGGCCATGTGCATTATTATCTTTGAAAAATGCACCAAAGATATTATAATTTAAACTTATCTTAAAAAATAAAGATTCGACAGAGATTTTAAGTGCTAAATTTATCCCCAGTGACAAATAGCAAGGTATCAAGTAAGCTTACAACAACCTCTTTGACAAGAGTTGCCTACATTTACATGGCTGAAGCTCATGAATCAGTAGTGTTGTTGAAGCCTGTTCAAGAACTGGCAGTGGACTGTAACACACCGCCGCAACGGTATATTCATAAACGCGGTGATGAGGACATTGGTGTTAATTCTCCGGTGATAGATGTTGCTGTCATTGATCTCGACTCCATGCAATCTTCATCACCATCTGCAGAACAAGAACTCGAAAAACTTAGAACTTCTCTAGCTTCATGTGGTTGCTTTCAGGTCTGTCACGTTTCGTTTAATAACAAAATGTGCATAATTTTTATTTTTTTCATTTGTTTTGATGAGTCTGATGTGTTTATGTTGCTTGTTCATTAAGGTTATTGGTCATGGAATGACAGATTCTTTTCTTGATCAAGTGCATGGCATTGGCAGAGACTTCTTTGCACTTCCATGGAGCGAAAAGCGTAAGTGGTCAAGAACTGCCGAGGACACTGAAGGATATGGGAATGATTCAGAGCTTTCAGAGCATCAGATTCTTGATTGGACTGACCGTCTGTATCTTACCACAAACCCCGAAGATCAGAGGAAGTATCAGTTTTGGCCTCAAAATCCCGAGAATTTTAGGCAATACACTCTTCTTGTAGCAATAACTATTTGAATGTGCTAAGATCCATCTAGTGAATTCGATTAACATTGTATCATAATTATAACAAGTAATAAGGTTATGGTTTCAAATGCAGGGAAATATTGCAGGAATACACCGAGAAAATTATATTGTTGAATCAAGTTGTGTTGAAGGCCTTGTCAAAGTCATTGAACTTGCAAGAAAACTGTTTCTTAGATCAGTATGGTGAGAATTCAAACATGGTTGCAAGATTTAACTACTACCCTCCTTGCCCAAGGCCTGATCTTTCACTCGGAGTCAAACAACATGCAGACGGATCAGCTATTACATTCCTTTTGCAAGACAATCAAGTGGATGGCCTTCAAGTCTTGAAAGATGATCAGTGGTTTAGTGTACCTACTGTTCCCAATGCTCTTCTCGTCAATGTTGGTGACCAACTAGAGGTAATATCATTAAGGATGTGTTTACTATCAAATATTAGATCTGGACAAGAGATGTATGTGTTAAGTAACCACTCGCTATAAAACCTTAAGGTGGTAGAGCAAGGCCCGAACATGATCTTATACTCTTGAACAGTATGTTACATGTGTGTGTGCGTATGTGCAGATAATGAGTAATGGGATATTCAAGAGTCCATTGCACAGAGTGGTGACAAATTCAGAAAGAGAGAGAACAACCGCGGCTGTGTTCTGCTGTCCGGATTCTAGCAGGTTTATAGAGCCAGCAGAAGATCTAATTTCAGAAACAAGCCCAAGGTTGTACAAGAAGATCAAGAATTATGTTGGTATTTTCTTTGAGAACTATCAACAGGGAAAGAGAGCTATTGAAGCAGTAAAATTGTACTAATAAGCAGTGTATCCAAGTAAGGGAAAAAATATTTTGCACAAGGGGGGAATGTATCATGAATATGTGATGGGCTATTGTAAGCTCATATCCTGCTGCAGGTTTTTGATGTTTTCATCTGCTGCAAAGTAAGGATAACAACAACAATCGTAATGTAGTAATTGTCACGCTATCTTGATGGATTATGACTTTGGTTTTAGACACTGGCCATCTGCCCAATTGCGATATAGCAGGTTAGGCATAATGAGTCCAGAGATCAGGTTCAAGTCCTGGATAATTTCTTGATCAAATTACCACTAGAGTGAGCGATATTGATACAAAGTATGCAAATCAGTCCAAATTGTTCAGAAGCCTTGCAATTCGCGTCCCTGACAACATTGTCGTCTATCATTTGAGTCCAAGTCTAATTTCTTAGGGGTAATGAGGGTGGTACTTCATATAAAAATTTGTGTTGTTTTAGATGATTGCCTTAAAAAACCAGCTCATATATCCCCTAATTTCAACTACTCTTTTTTTTAGTTTTCTTCTCCATATTGTTCATCTTTGTTCTTCTATGGCTGAAAAGTGTATGTGGATTGTTAAGAGAACATCATGCATGACTGCAAATGCAGGTAACTGCTTCTTAATGAGCTCATTTACAGAGGCGAAATACTAAACATTCGACATGAACAAAAGTAACCATCATACACCAAAACACGTGAGCTTAAAAACTTGGAAATTAGCGAAGAACCATTATAAGTAAGAACTTATTTAACTGAGAAGGTTAATCCAGCTTCTCATAAACAAAAAATTAAGCAAACTTGGCTTAGAACATACAACTGCTTGAACAGTTGCCCACATCAACATGGCCGGAAATCTTGAATCAGTAGTGTTAAAGCCAGTTTAGGAACTGGCTGTGGACTGTAACACAGTCCCAGAAAGATATATTAGCAAGTGCATTGATGAGGCCTTTCATGTTAATCTGTAAAGAATTCAGTTAACACCGCTAAAAGCAAAAACAATTCTAAGGGAACTCTCAACAAGTTGAGTACTCAGTTTCTTCGAATTAATAATTAAAGACGGTATGAAAAGATAACACCGGCTATCTTTCGAGAGGTCAGATCTCTCCTAAGCATAAAAAGAAAATACAATATGATAATACTCAGCATGCCCCTCTCACTCTCCTCCTTCGCCCTTATCTTCTTCCCCCAATGTCAATTTCCTATTTTACTCTTGCCAGCTGGTTATTTCCAAATGTGCCGTGCTACCTCATGAAATGACTTTTTATCCTTCTGCTTACGTCTGGCATATGTAATTAGAGGACCAGGTGTCACATTACCTGTCACATTACCTGCCCCCCAAAGCTTCACCTTGTCCTTAAGGTTGAAGGCAGGGAAACGAGCTGAAATAGAGGGGGCATCTCCCATGTTGCTTCAAATATAGGCAAGCCTTTCCATTTCAATAGAACTTCTAATTCACCTGCAGTCCCGGACTTAGCCTGTCGGACATCCAACAACGTTTTCGGCTCTGCTAGCAGCTCCAAGTCAGCAGTCAATTGTAGTGGTAAAGTTGGAACAGTTGGGAGAGGTCCAATAGCTCGTTTGAGCTGAGAAATGTGAAAAACCGGATGAATTTTACTAGTCGCGGGTAGCCTCAGCTTATACGCCACTTGTCCAATTGGTTGCAATACTTCAAAAGGGCCTTAAAATCTGGCTGCTAGTTTTTTATATGGCCGCTTGACAATGGAATGTTGCCGGTAAGGTTGTAGCTTGATGTATACCAGCTTGCCTACTTTAAATGTGTCGTCCCTGCGCTTAGCATCAGCATTGGCTTTCATACGTTGCTGAGCCTACAACAAATTCAAGTGGAGTTCATCCAACATGAAGTCCCTTTCCTGAAATATCATATCCACACTGTCTACGGCAGATTGCCCCCTGCCCAGTCTTGTGATTAATGGTGGATCACGACCATAAACGATCTTAAATGGGGTAAACTTGGTAGATGAATGAGGAGCTGTGTTGTAAGAATACTCTGCCCAGCTCAGCCATTTTGACCATGATTTGGGTTGTGACCCTGCAAAGCATCGCAAGTAGGCCTCCAAAGTCTTATTCACAATCTCGCTTTGACCATCCGTTTGAGGATGGTACGCGGTACTCCTCCTGAGATCATGTGCTCCACAACTGCTGATGATAATGACGGATATGGGAATGAAACAGTTCATTCAGAGCATCAAATTCTTGATTGGGCTGACCGCTTGTATCTCACCACAAACCCTGCATATCAGAGGAAGTTCTAGTTTTGGCCTCAAAACCCGGAAAATTTCAAGTAATGCACTTTTCTATGGGTAAGAAACTTAGATTTAACTTTCATATATGTGCAATTGTAGTTTAAATTCTGTGATAATTGACCAAGTATGACCTATGGTTTTGCAGGAAAATATTACTGAAATATACCGACAAGTTAAGATTGTTAAACAAAGTTGTCTTAAAGGCCTTGTCAAGGACTCAAGGTCATTGAACTTGAAAGAGAAGTGCTTTTTAGATCAATTTGGTGATTTAACTTCTATTCTCCCTGTCCAAGGCCTGATCTTACAGTTGGAGTCGGAGCGCATGCAGATGGATCAGCTATTACATTCCTTTTGCAGGACAATGGAGTAGGAGGCCTTCAAGTCTTGCAAGATGATCAATGGTTTAGTATTCCTACTATTCCCAATGCTCTTGTCATTAATATTGGTGATCAAGTTGAGGTAATCTTCATAAAGGCATCTCTTTTCAAATTAGCGCATAATGGAAATAAAAATTTCGGAGAAACCATATAGTCCTTCTACACGTCTTTTTGACATGCATTTTAAGATGAATGAAAAAAGAAAATTTGAAAATAATACGTGAAAATCAGCAGCGACGAATGAGTCTCGGGGTGAGCGAGGATCTGAAACAATATTTGATAAACTCTTAACCACTTGAGTAACCGTCCTCTTAACCACTCAAGTATTGATGCAATATATTTTGCATGGGGGAAATGTGGAATGTTGATGTAGACTTTCTTAAGCCCATTTATGTATGTTATTGGACCATATGCTCAATTGGATCCAGGGACCTGGCCCAAGTACAGACACTTTAACCCAGCACGATTTTCATAGATTCTTAATTTGAGAAATTGTAGTTGGTGTTATGAAATGTACCATACACGATTTTAATAATTTCTTGATCACATTATATAAACATAATGTATGATGCCATCTTGGTTTAATAATATTAAAGCATCAGTTATCACCAACCGAAAAAATATAGCACTGGCTGATATAACACTGACGGAAATTAAAATCTTAATATTAAAAATTAAATTAATATTTATGAAGAATTTTTTTTGACAAATAATGTATTTCATTAATTTGAATATAATACAGTCGGTACAAAATCACAACTGCTCATACAATCAGGTGGTAATATAAATAAGATACTAAAAATAATTAGATAATTTGTTTGCTGATCGTTTAACACATAGACCATGTTTGTTTCATGTGATTATAACTATGGGATGATAATCTGAAGATAATTAATCCCATCAAAATTAGTCCTATGCATTAAATAATTCTATCGTATATTTGTTTAATAGGATTAAGTATAGAATTGAAATATAATTCTTTAAAATTTTATCGTATGTTTATTTCGAGGAACTGTACTTTGAATTGAAATATAGTCCTTTAAAATTTTAAATTATATATTTGTTTCACGTGGAATTACATGAGAGGATTATAATTCTATAAAAAATGACTTGTATAAGAGGATAAAACAATATCTCTTTCCACCAAGTATTAGAGGTGATTATAGTCATATCATCTACTCCAACAAAACAAACGTGAGATAAGATAATTTAAAGTATTAAAATTCTTGGATAACTCTTCATTATTTTTTTACAAAACAAACATGAGATTGAAAAATTTAAAGGATTACAATCCTATCACCTACTGAATACCATGAAACAAACATGACCGTAGAATTTAAAAATTATTGAAGCTATGAACAAAATTAAAAACATCCCAAGCGATCCAAATTACACAAACATCTCTTAAAATAGAGACATTACAATTGATCACATCACATAAAAACTATTGTTAGCCCACTATTCAGAAACACCAATCGTTTAAACTGAGATTTGAGAAGCGACACCACAAATATCAATATGCCGAATAACGACTATAGACATGCCGAATGCACCCCAACTATCTACATGTCGGATACTAGCTGTAAAAATGTCGAAAGTGTAAACCTACGAAGGATGAACAATTTTTGTGAAAAGTGAGTGAGATCTTGCAATAATCACCACCGCCCCATATTCGATGAAGTCTTTTCAGATCACTAAAAATATCAATAAATCCGTTATTAACAGATGCAACACCAAATAAACACAACCATAACTAAATAAAAACATAACAAAACACTAAAAAATAGAGACAAAACACACATTTCAAGAGAAAAGACACACAAACACCAAAAAAATTGAATTTTATTAAAAAAATTAACGAGAACAAAAGAGAATGAACGAGTTGGCTTTCCACCGGAGAAAACTAGTGGAGAGAGGCCGGAGAGAGGCTGGTAAACCTTTTTGTCTTCGCCATATTTATGAAGAATTAAAAGTAATGAAAGTGTGTGATAATAAATATTATTTATCAAATGAAATTAGATAAGGTGATAATCAAAATTTGGTATTAACACGAGAAAATACATTTGTAAGATTACGAAAGTTGAAAATCGATCTCCTCGACTATTTTAGTTTATGTACTTATCCAATTTTTTGTAAATTTAATATTAACTATTGAATACTTGATACATCTTTAACATGTGTTAAAACCATAATTTATAATTTAACTAGTTTAAAAAGTTTTAAATAGTAATTATGGTAGGCAACATACCAATACCGCACAACAAAATTGACAAAGCCCCTTAAACCAACCCACTCTTGATCTTAATCACCAAGATTAGATACATAAGAGGATGCACCTCTCAATTCAATGACATTGAGAAATAAAATAACATTAAATTTAAAAAATCAATTAAAAAAAATAAAATATTAAAGAAGTAGCGCTCGAGGAAAACGTATCAAAAAGAAAGTCAAAACATCACCAACCAGCTCTACTTGAGTGGTATAGCATTTGTCTTTTACTCGGTCCATCTGCTCTATTTTTTTTATAAGTATAAACATCGTTTTAAAGATCCCCGTTTTTATCGATTAATCCTTCATTAATTTTTTACAACGCACATAACTAATTCGATTTTGAATACTTAGATCCATCTTAAACCTGTGTTTAGGACCATAATTTATAATTTAACTAGTTTAAAAAGTTTTAAATACTCCCTCTATCTCTCTCATTTCTTTACGCTTTTCTTTTTGGGATGTCCCATCCAATTGTTTACATTTCAAAATTTTTCCAAAAATAGTAAAGTTTTTATTATTTTTAAAATAACTAAATTCACTATTTCTCTCCATTATACCTAGGGCTGAGCAAAACCGAACCGAAACCGAAAAACCGAACCGAACCGTGCTAATTCGGTTCGGTTTGGTCCTAAATTTTTAAGAAATTCGGTCTATTCGGTCCGGTCCGAATAGACCGATATAAAATCCGGTTCGGTTCGGTTCGGTTCTTTTAACAAATATTTCGGTCCGGACCGAATAGACCGAATATACCAAATCATAAATACTTTAATTTCGTATTATATATATTTTACATATATCTTAAAAATTATAATCAAAATTTTTAATTTGTAATTATATTTATGGAGTATTAGAACTCTACATATCACATTACTTTAATTATATTTTAAATTTTATAATTTGTGATTTAATTTTTAATACAATTTTCTTTTTGAAAAAAATTTCGGACTATTCGGTCCAAAACCGGACCGAACCGAATTATTTCGGTTCGGTTCGGTCCAAAATATAACTTCGGTTCGGTTCGGTCCAAGAAAAAATGACTATTCGGTTTATTCGGTTCGGTCCGGTTTTGGACCGAACCGACCGAATGCTCAGCTCTAATTATACCCACTTTATACATATAATATTATTCGGTCCCACTACTTTACTCACTTTTTTAACTTTCATCCGCTACTTTATCATTTTTTTTAAACTCCGTGCCTAACCAAAATGTAAACATTTGGGAGGGACAGAGGGAGTAGTAATTATGGTAGGCAACATACCAATACGACATAATTTGTAATTTAATTGCCGGGGTTATAAGTTAATAATATATTAATGTATATATCTGTATGAGTCATGATTACAAATTTCGAAAATCGGAACTATTTGGTTGAGGTACCGATTTACGATATTTTTAAAAATTCTAATAATTTATCGACGATTTATCGAAATTCGGTTAAATCAGACGAATTTTTTTTTACCAATTTTTAAGGGAATTATGAGCGATTTTGAAAAATTAACCGATTTCTATAACAATGGTACTGAGTATATAAGGCCCCACAAAAAAATTACCTTCCTTTCTTTATCTTTTAATGTTTGTCAATATGTTTGTCCCAAGTCAAAAGACAACCTATGCTAAATCAATGATAAATACGAAAAGAAATGTAAGCTTTTAAACCAAACCAAAAACATAAATTTGTCGACTCTCTTTGGCCGCCATGATTTCTCTCCGGCCACAACCTTTCACCGGCGTCAACTCCAAACAATGCCACTCTCTCTCTCCCTCTCATCTCTCTCGTCCATCTCTCCCAAATCTCTCCCATAAACGTCCATCTCTCCCAAATCTCTCCCACAAACTTCCCTCTCTCCGTCTCTCAATCCGCGCCATTGACGCCGCCCAGCCTTTCGACTACGAGTCACATCTCTCCCACCGCTTCACCAAGTCCACTAAACTCAAAATCGCCATCGTGGGGTTTGGTAATTTCGGCCAATTCTTAGCAAAAACAATCGTGAATCAGGGTCACACTGTTCTTGCTCACTCTCGCTCAGATTACTCTGAAAAAGCTGCAGAACTTAAGGTATCTTTTTTTAAAGATGCTGATGATCTTTGTGAAGAACACCCTGATGTTATTTTGTTATGTACTTCAATTATTTCTACTGAATTTGTGTTAAAGTCATTGCCTTTACAAAGATTAAAAAGAAATACCCTTTTTGTTGATGTGCTTTCTGTTAAGGAGTTTCCGAAAAGTTTGTTTTTGCAAACTTTGCCTCAAGAGTTTGATATATTGTGTACTCACCCGATGTTCGGGCCCGAGAGCGGGAAAGAGAGTTGGAAAGGGCTGTCATTTGTGTATGATAAGGTCAGGATTGGGATTGGGGAGAGTAGGGAGTTGCGGTGTGAGAGGTTTCTTGATATTTTCAAGAATGAGGGGTGTAGGATGGTGGGAATGAGTTGTGCTGAGCATGATAGACATGCTGCGGGATCGCAGTTTATAACTCATACAATGGGGAGGGTTTTGGAGAAGTTGAGTTTGGATAGTACTCCGATTAATACTAAAGGGTACGAGACGTTGTTGAATTTGGTGGAGAATACGGCTAGTGATAGTTTTGATTTGTATTACGGGTTGTTTATGTATAATAAGAATGCGATGGAGCAGTTGGAGAGGTTGGATTTGGCGTTTGAGTCGTTGAAGACGGAGTTGTTTGGGCATTTACATGACGTGTTGAGGAAACAGTTGTTTGGGAAGGCGGAGGAGGGAGTGGAGAGGCCTGTTGACAGAATATTTCTGCCCGAGTTGCCTCAAAATGGGAGGTTATTGTCTTCTTGTTCAGAAAATGCAAATAAAGAAACAAGCTAAATTTTTTAATTGAGGTAAGTTGTATGGTTTCAATTTTTTTACCATGTAAATCTTCAATTCTTTCGTTTATTGTTTTTGCCTCGATTGGAATCGCTATATGGTATTCACTAGGTAGTACTCTACTGTTAGATCAAGGCATAACAAAATAACTAATTAAGATCAATTACTCCTCCCAACGATTTTCTTCTCTTCCATGCTAAAAGAAAAAGAACAATTTTCCTGTTCGATGATTATCATTTTTCATATTGATTGTTTGAAATTCAGTTTCATCCCGTATGTTGGTTCCAATCAATATTTTTAATTCCACGGTTCGAATTCTTCAGGGGTAGTGATTATTATGCAGTTCAATCACCAAGATTGTTAAACATTAATGTCTTAACATTAATGTCTTATTGTTTTGTTTAGTTGTCCTGCATCGGTTTGAAGATGCTATGAATAGATAAGAAAGCCAATCCTCAGGAAAAAATTCAAGTACTTGAATGGTCACCTTTCTGAATCAGTTTACTTTCAACATATATTATAGGTATACTTTACATGCATTTCACTCAATAGAGATGAAACAAGTTCAGGAAAACGTGGTCTTTTAAACAGTTCCAATAGGCGCAAGCTCCATTAGCAGAGGCTTAACCGCAGGGATGAATATTTTATTATAAAATGTTATAATATCAACATGATCCTTCCCAGTTTTCCCATTTCGACGAGCTTTTGACCAATCGACAAATGCACTTCGGAAAACCTGATGTGTACATTGCGGCTGCATTCTATAGTTGAAAATGATTTCTTTGAAAGTTAAATTCAGTTGGGAAATCTTTGCAACTCCATATAGACAACTTAGGATGATCTGATCTATATTGCGGCTAAAAAAATGGCAATCTGCTGCAAAAGAATCTTCTGAAAGAGACAGTACACATTCTCTTTTATAACAGCTGTAGCGTATCGATCATACCTGTTAATTCAAACAGATGCTAACTTCATGATATTGCCAAAGAATACATTGATAGTAGTTTCAGCACATGTAATCCTGAAGCTATATTTCCAAGCAGCGGTCCAGGTGACCGTAGTGGTACTGGAAGCTTGCAGAGTACAAATCTTATGGATACCATATGGGCAGAGCAACGTAAATTGGAAGCAGTTAAGCTTTATTATAGGGTATTGCAAGCCATGTTTACAGCAGAGGCCGAAATTTTAAATACAAATTAATTTTTAGCAAAAGCCTATACTACCCTTACATATTTATTCCTCACTACATTATCCCTTAATAATAACAAAGATAACTTCAAACATTACCCTTTGGATCATTTGTATTGTACTATTACGGACATGTATCAAGTAATGTTTTGATTACCCTTTGAAGGTATCTTGTGTTTAATTACCTATTCCTCGGTTTGTGATGCAGGGAATAGTGGTGAAGAGATTCTGCTACTACTTCAAGTGAAAGCCTGTCGGTGTACTAGCTGTGTAATTATATTTTGTTACCTCATCTGTTGTACACTGCCGCAGTCAGGAGGTAAAGTAACTATTCAATTGTATCTTTTTAGCACATCTGTTGTACTTTCTCGTAGTCCAGGGTTTTAGTAGTTCTTCTGAGAAGCAAAAATACATCTGCTGTCGGGGAACTTTTGGCTGCCAAGCTACTGGATTTCTTGATTGAAATGAATTAAGTCTCTTTTGGTTATATTATAGTTTTGGACTCTAAATATTACTCCCGTTATTTCCAAGTATTTTACTTATCTTACGCCATGCGAGGTTCAACATATCTTTGCATCCCATGAACTCGCGTCTTCATATCTTTATTTAGCATTTTGCACGCAGGCGCAAAATCATGTAAAACTTCTTTATGGCGGTGTTTGTTTGCTGGAAAATTGTTTCCAGCTTTTCATACATAAATTTCTTGAATTACATAAGATTTCTTTCTTAAAAATGTTTTCTGAGATAATATTATCCCGGAATAAAAGTTATTTTGCGGCAAACAAGGGAACCGTAAAATGATAAATCTGAGTACATTGCAAGTTAAATTTATTATTGCATTTAGCAAAAAAAAAAATATTATTGCAAGTTGTCCAATGTCCACCCTCTGGAATCTGGATGTGAAGTGTAAACCTCTATTTCACCAACCACATTGAACATTATAAAATCGCAGTTGTTTGACTCAACTCTCAAGTCTAAAAGTGTATTGAGCTTTAAAAATGACAAATTGGCATCTGTAGCAAGTTTTATACTACTAATTATTATTGCAAGCTGTCCATTCTCTGGTTGTAAAGCTCTTCTCAGCAACCACCTTGATTTGTATAAAACTGCAGACGAGATGCTTTGTTTGACTCAAGTCCAATAATTGAACATTTGCTGGTTGGTAGGTTTATCCAACCAATTTTGGATCTCGGTTTCATGAATTTCGGTTCGGTTTTTCGGATCCAGACCCATTTTGTCGGGTCTAGGTTCATTGGTCTAGATGATCATCATGCTTGACTTGGCATTTTCAAATTGTCTGGCTATGCACTTGCTCTTCAGAAGCAAGCTAGTAGAAACTTGAACAAAACTGGGAAGACTCAAATTTATTAACGTTAAGTAACCGGTCCAGCTAAAACCTTACAGTGTCGGAGGAAGGTCGCAACCCCCTTAAACCGCCCCCGATATCATGTTAAATAACCGGTTCAGCTAAAATTTTACGGTGTCGGAGGAAGGTTGCAACTACCTTAAACCGAGCCCCTATAACATGTTAAGTAAACAGCCCGTGTAAAACATGGAGGTGGTAGAGGAAGGGCTCAACAAGATCTTATACTATTCAACAAACAACTTCAGTAAACTCAAGGTAAACTAGCCATTATATATGTTTTACAAACATATTAAAACTAACTATTACTAAAACTAACCACTACTAATTAATGGATAAATTACATGTCCATAATTTACTCCATAACTCCACTACCCCACTACTAAACAATTCTAAAATAATATTTTTCTCTAATAATTAATCTATTGCTAAATATCTAATAATTAAATAAACAAATAATTAATAACTAAATTTAAGATTATTCCAACAAGGGATATATAAGACTGTGCAGCAAGTTGTCATTAAGATTGAATGTTGTAATCATTATCTTTGCCAGGTCTGTGGGAGAGATCCCTCGGAACAGACTAAAATTAAAAATGTACAAGTCATGGAAATTTAATTGCTAGAAATTACATATAATGGTGACAGTGTGTTAACCATGAGGACAGGGTGAAGGTGAAAAAAGGCAAACAATTTAGCTTTAGGTAAGAGAACCAAGACAGCATTAAAAAGTGAGGAAGTTCCCTGCCTGCAATTTCTCTGATTCTAGAAGATTTTGAATAACAATCCACCATGTCTAGCGAAAAATGGAGCAAACACCAGTGATTCAACTGCCATTAGCTTAATGAGGATGTTAAGTGATGGTCCAGACGTGTCCTTGAGAGGATCCCCAACAGTGTCACCAATCACAGCTGCCTTGTGGGCATCGGAACCTTTAGGACCAAGGCTTCTGGCATGCTCAGAAACACCGGCCTGCATTTTAAATGTAGAGCATTAGTCCTGCTGTAATCAGACAGAAGAGCTTTAGAAGCAAAGCTAGTCGTTTTTCTTAATTATTTCTTTTACCTCGATGTACTTCTTAGCATTATCCCATGCACCACCGGTGTTAGAAGCTGAAATGGCAATCTGCAGCAACACAACATAGAGAAATGGATTTACAGCTTAAATGCAAAAGGCAAGCTTTGATGTCATTTGAGTGAAAGTTCATTTGTGCCAGGGATTTACCTGTACCCCAGAAACAAGTGCTCCAGCAAGGACACCAGAAAGAGTTTCCACGCCAAAGAAAATTCCAACAATGAGGGGTGTTAGCATGACAAGAGCTCCAGGGGGGATCATCTCTTTGATGGAGGCATCTGTGGAGATCTTGACACAGTTAGCATAATCAGGCTTCGTAGTGCCTTCCATTAGACCAGGTATCGTGTTAAATTGCCTGCGCACTTCTTCAACCATCTTAAGAGCTGCACTTCCCACACTCTTCATTGTCATGGCTGAGAACCAGTAAGGAAGCATTGCACCAACCAGCAGACCAATGAAAACTTTGGGTGTCAACACATCGACAACCTCAATCTCCGCTCTGCTTACAAATGCACCGAACAGAGCCAGGGACACAAGGGCTGCTGATCCAATTGCAAAACCCTGAGTGAGAAAAACTTGATTTTTTTAATTGACCAGAAAAAAATAGTGAATAACATTTAAATGCAAAATCATTGACTGATATAGAAAGTTTAATTGTGCAGCTCAACCAGAAAGAATGGATACATTATATATACCTTTCCGATAGCTGCAGTGGTGTTTCCTGCAGCATCAAGGGCATCGGTTCTCTCTCTTATTCTGTGACTCATTCCGGCCATTTCAGCTATGCCTCCAGCGTTATCACTAATAGGACCATATGCATCAATGGCCAGCCCAGTAGCAATAGTGCTCAACATCCCAAGGGCAGCTACTGCTATACCATACATAGCAGCAAAGTTGAAACTGACAAAAATGCTAAATGCAATTGCAAAAATAGGAACAATGGCGGATTTATATCCCAAAGCAAGGCCGAATATAACATTGGTTGCTGCTCCTGTACGGCAGGCATCAGCTACGTCTTGCACAGGGCTGAAAGTTATTGAAGAGGTTAAAAGCAGCAAAGATCAAGAATTTTCCAGTAGAAAAAAGTGCAGGAAAAGCTACGTACATGTAAGCGTTGCTGGTATAGTACTCCGTCACAAATCCGATAAGAAGCCCAGCCAACAGACCAACACAGACACAAAGGAATAGTTGCCTGAAAACACAAAGTGTAGATCAAAGATTCATTGTCACCTCTGTGATAAACAATGTTGATTATATGTGATTTCAAGTATATTCAAAGAAAAATTATTTATCTTTCATTATTGTTGTTATGCCCGCTTTCGGCCATGGGCCCTAAACAGGTCCCTGTGGGTGCATTAAATAGCTGGACTCTTGTGTGTGGGCTAGAACCATGGATTTATATGACTTGGGCCAGCACATGCGGGCTGGGCTCGTAACATGCGAGCTGAGTTTACATGCGAGCTGGGCTCATGACATGAGAGCTGGGCTCATGACATGAGAGCTGGGCTCATGATATGAGGGCTGGGCTCATACATGCGAGCTGGGCTCAAGTGAGGACATGCGAGCTGGGCTCACACATGTAAGGTGAGCTCATATTTGTCATTTGGGCTCTCATATGCGAGCCGAGCTCGGTTGTGCCCACGCGAGGTGGGCTCAGGTGCCTTCATGCGAGGTGGGCTTAGCTGCCCATACGCGGGCTGAGCTCATGAGCCCACATCTTATATAAACAGAGGTAAGATTATATTTATTGTTTGAAGGCGGTGCGGGCCGAGGTGACCAGGCCGGGCCGCACCGAAAGACTTTGTGTACAACATGAAAAGTGACTCATAGATGACTGAGTTGCTCGTAGATTTCGGGATCGACACGGGTTGTTCCTACAATCACGGGAAGGATTGCGGAGATGCCGCGAGATTGTAGGAAGCGTGTGGAGCCGATCGAGATTTACGTGACTAATTGGCTGAAGGCCTGACTTTATCGTGGGCTTGGCTACACGGGCTGAAGAGTCCTAACCCTAGCCTACGTGACTTGTTCCCCAAGAACTACGTGAGGCTTGATCCCTATAAATAGGGTACGTAGGCACTTGTATGAGACATGAGTCGACACTTGACAGAGAATAACAAACCCTATTCTTTCTTAAGGAGTCCACATACAAGCTCAGCCACCACCAAACAACCTTCCTTCGCCTTCAAACACCGTCCTTGATCTTTGTTCCGCCCATTAACCTCCACAACATTGTTATACGAAATTCTCCCTATAACATTTGGCGCTAGAAGGAGGGGCGATCGTTCATCTTAGGGAGAAAGATGATCAAAGAAAGCAAGCAAGCGACGACACCAGGGAGCGGAGGCAAGAAGGACCCTACTTTCGAACACACGCCCCCAGAGAATCAGGCGCCACCTCCACCAATTGCAACCGTGGACGGGCAGGCTGTGATGACGTATCTAGAAGGGCTGGCCGATCAGATGAATCAGATCAACGCCCGAATGTCAAAGGTAGAAAGAAGCTCGGTCCGGAACGCCAAGCGTAAGGCGCGCCGCCTCAAGGTCTCACAGCATAGCTGGAAGGGCAAAGGCCCTCAGAAGAAGCTGATCCACGATTTTGATGATGTGGCAACCGAGACCAAACAGAAGAAAGAGACATCACGCGAAAAGGAAGATATACCCCAAGGCCATGATGAGCGGGGCAGCCAGATCTCTACGAGATCGGGGCCGAAGCCAGCTTCATCTGAGGCAAGGTCAACTAGCGTGCTAGACCGAGTGGGTAGAAAGCTAAGCGAGCATGACCTCAGGCTCAAATTGGAGAATTGTAAGAAGGAGAGAGAAGAGAAAGAGCCCGTGGATAAAAGAGGCTCGAAAAGGGAACGGGCAACGACCCCTCCGGAAAGACGTCAACACACCTCACCCAGGAGGGAGGAGCGACATAGACGCAGATACAATCGTGAAGAGGAGTCGTCGGACCGAGCTGGGGAAGGGGGACGCCGCGAACGACCTCAGGGCTCACACCATTCGAGTAATGCGGGTGGTGACAGAGAAGGAGAAGTTGTTAGAGTAAGGGACCTGAGAAGGATCTTAGATGAGATGGAGCAAGAGAAGAGAGGGCCCCCTGCCTCGGCTGCCCCCTCTCCGTTTACGACTGCTATCCGATCATCCCCCCTACCTCGGGTGTTTAGGCACAACCCCGACCTTCTATTCAACGGCGAAGCCGACCCGGCGGAGTACCTTATTCAATTTAACACTGAGATGGAAGTCTATCAGGTGCCGGAGATGACCCGTTGCAGACTCTTCGCGGCATCACTCAGAGGTAGTGCCCAACAATGGTTCTCCAAGTTGGGACCGGCTAGCATAAGAACGTGGAGGCAATTGGAGGACTTGTTCGTCAGACAATTTCAGTCGACCCTCCACTATTCGCCTCCTGTGGCCACGTTAGCCAACATCAAGCAAAGGGAGGGGGAGCCCTTGGCAGAATACTTTCGTCGGTTCAACGCCGAGGTCCCGAAGGTGAGAGGAGCCAGTGAGGAGACCATCAAAAATTTCTTGATAGCAGGGCTGAAAGAAGGATCAAAATTTTGGAAGAGCCTCCAAGCGAGTGAGCCGAGGACCTTGGCCGAGTTCTATGAGCAAGCCGAACCCTTCAAGAGGGTAGAGAAATCGATGAGAGAGCTGAAAATCAGCGAAAGCTATCGAGAGAAGAGGGACCGATCCTCAAGCCCTGATGAAAGGAGGAAGACGTATCGGCATAGTTCGAGCCCGAAAAAGTCTGCCCGTGGCAAAGAGACCACTAAAGATTCGGGAAGGCCTTATACAAGTAAATGGCAGACACACACCCCTCTGGTAGCCTCTATCGACCACATATATGCTACATATGTGGGGAAGGGGGTATTCAGGAAGGCAACTCCTCTCACAGACTACAATAAAAGAGACACTTCGAAGTATTGTGCATACCATGAGGCCACCGGACACGATACCGCTGATTGTAGACAACTAAAGGATGAGATCGAGACTTTGATTAGACAAGGGAAGCTTACGGAGTGGGTTGTCAAGGAGGTTCGAAGACACAGGACGGATTATCATACCGTCCCTCCTCCACCCCCAGAAGACAAAGAAAGGGTCCCTCGGGCTGGTAGTATTCATATTATTCTAGGCGGGTCTCACATTGGTGGAGACAGCCGGAAGGCGATGGACAGATATGCCCGGGAAGCAAAGGACAAGCCGCTCACCAACGTCAATCATCTAAGCCAAAGGCCCCCGGAACTCTTTGAAAGGGAGGTCGATGATATCGTGTTTAAAGAGAATGATGCAAAATGGGTGCATTATCCTCATACCGATGCCCTAGTCATAAAAATGAAGATTGGGACGGTGAATGTTCACCGAGCAATGGTGGACACCGGGAGCTCGGCTGATGTTTTGACTTATGATGCCTACAAAAAACTGGGATTATTGGATAGAGAATTAACCTCAACAGGTGGGCACCTGTACGGGTTCACGGGAGACTCGATCGGAGTGAAAGGGACAATTCGACTCCCGGTGACCATAGGAGAGGAGCCTCATGTGGCCACCCAGATCGCTATGTTTACAGTCGTAGACCAGCCTTGTGCCTACAATGTTATAGTGGGCAGACCCCTTATGAGGGCAATGAGGATGGTGACCTCGATCCATCATATGACGATAAAATTCCCAACCCCCACGGGGGTAGGCATCTTGAAGAGCTGTCAATACGAATCCAGGGTCTGCTACAACCAGGCACTCAAAGCGGCCGAGTCAAGAAATGCCTCAAGGGAGACAGCTGAAGTAGGTGAGTGCGACATCCCCATGGAAGAGGCAGAGGGCAGGAAAAGAATACGTCCTGAGGGCCACGAGACTTGTAATTTGATTTCAATTGAGGAGTTGCCCGAGAACTACTTCGAGCACATGGGAATTCAGGTGGAACCACGCCCAGGGGCCTTACTAATGGAAGCATCTCAGCCCATCATGTTGATACAAGAGGGGATTGTAGAAGAAGCAAGTGATGAAGAAGAGAGCCCAGAACAAATCACTGCAACACTTAGGAGAGAGAAGTGGGCACACAAAGAAACAACCACTATGGACCCACCCGACAGAATCACTCGAACTGTAACTGCGACCTCTGAACGCTTGATAAACCCGACCCAAGCTCACCAAACCGAGCTCAAGGATGCGAAAGGTTTGGCAATCACGGGAATGGAAAAAACTAGCGAGGCTCAAGCAGATCTAGACCCGAGAATGCCCTCAATGGTCGAGAGGGCCGGGGCCGCAGAGGACACAATCCCGATCTTGGTAGACCCAAATGATCCCTCCAAGGTACTCAGAATAGGCTCTAACCTAAGTCCTAACTTGAGAGAGGATCTAGCCCGCTTCCTAAGGGAGAATTTGGATGTCTTTGCATGGTCACACTCCGATATGATAGGGATTGACCCAAATGTCATGTGCCACCGGCTCAACCTGGACCCGAAAAAGAAGGGGGTTAGGCAAAAGAGACGGCCGATTAGTGGAGAGAGGGCAGAGGCCCTCAGAGAAGAAGTGGATAGATTAATGGAGGCAGGACTTGTGAGAGAAGCCTTCTACCCCGTGTGGCTGGCCAACCCTGTGCTTGTCAAGAAGCCCAATGGCAAGTGGAGGACATGTGTAGACTTCACCGACCTGAACAAAGCTTGCCCGAAGGACAGCTTTCCTCTACCCCGAATCGACCAGCTGGTGGATTCCACGGCTGGGCACGCGCTGCTTAGTTTTATGGATGCTTATTCGGGATATAACCAAATCCCCATGTATGGGCCTATTCAGGAGCACACCTCCTTTATTACTGATCGGGGCCTTTACTGTTACATCGGGATGCCCTTCGGGCTCCTTAATGCGGGGGCAACCTATCAGAGGCTGGTGAATAAGATGTTCAAACATCAATTGGGGAAGACTATGGAGGCCTATGTAGACGACATGCTGGTGAAATCGAAAGAAGCGAGGGATCATGTCCGCCACCTGGCAGAAATGTTCCAGATCCTAAGGGAGTACAGAATGAAACTCAACCCCCAGAAATGCGTGTTTGGGGTTGAATCGGGGAAGTTTTTGGGATTTATTGTCAACCATAGAGGCATTGAGGCCAACCCAGCCAAGATACAAGCCCTACTCGAGATGAGATCCCCTCGACGGGTGAAGGATGTTCAAAGCTTAACGGGACGAGTGGCTGCCTTAAACCGCTTCGTCTCAAAATCCTCCGATAAATGCCAAGAGTTCTTCAAAGCAATCAAAGGAGTGGGGAGGAACTTTAAATGGACCGAAGAATGTGAAGAAGCCTTTCAGAACATAAAGAAGCATCTCAGTAGCCCTCCCATGTTGTCCAACCCAAGAGCAGGAGAAACTTTGATCCTATACTTGGCCGTCTCCGACTTTGCAATAAGTGCGGTATTAGTCCGAGAGGAGGATGGTGTCCAGCTCCCGGTATATTATGTGAGTAAAAGGCTAGCCGATGCCGAGACTCGATACACAAGCCTCGAAAAACTAGCGTATGCTCTGATTCTGGCCTCCCGAAAACTCAGGCCCTATTTTCAGGCACATAAGATAGAAGTGCGAACCTCCTACCCCCTCAGGCAAGTGATGCATAGACCAGAATCTTCTGGTCGAATGTTGAAGTGGACGGTTGAGCTCGGCCAATTCGAGGTGGATTATAAGCCAAGGACTGCGATCAAAGGCCAAGCCCTGGCCGATTTTGTGCTAGAATTTCCCCCATATCAAGAATTGGAGCCGGGAGCCCTTGTTGTTCTACCTAGCACAGAAGAAGTTGGACTGGAGAGACAAAATAGTGCCCCATGGTGGAGCCTGTATGTGGATGGTGCCTCTAACGGTGATGGAGCAGGAGCTGGAATCGAGCTAATCAGCCCAGAGGCTCACAAGATCAGACGTGCGACCCATCTGGCCTTTCATGCAACCAACAATGATGCTGAGTATGAGGCCCTGATCAACGGTCTCAAGCTAGCTTTGGAAATGAAGGTCGAGAATTTGAATGTGTTTAGTGACTCCATGATTGTGGTCTATCAGATAAATGGGGGGTATCAAGCTAAGGGTCCGAGAACAGAGCTTTACTTGAAGTGCGCACAGAGGATAATCGCAAGATTCAACGAGGTGAGGCTGGAACTAATCCCGCGTGGGCAGAATGAAGGCGCGGACGAGCTAGCTAAGCTCGGCTCACGTCGCGAGAGCACTTTGCTAGGGACCGTGCCCCTTGATATACAGAGGCAACCCAGTGTGCCCGAGCACGAGGTGGGCAGCCTCAGTAATGAGCTTGGCCCCACGTGGATGACATCTATTCTAGCATACATAAGAGAAGGTTCACTTCCGGATGAAAAGAACGAGGCAAGGAGAATAAAATACAAAGCAGCCCGCTATGTGATATACGACGAGATTCTATACAGAAGAGGGTTCAGTGTTCCTCTTCTCAAATGCATACATGGGGAGGAATGCAACTACATCCTAAGGGAGGTACACGAAGGTATTTGTGGCAATCACTCGGGGGGTAGCTCTCTAGCTCAGAAAATCCTCCGTCAAGGCTACTACTGGCCAACGCTGAAAAAAGACGCTTTTGAATTCTCCCGAGCTTGTGATAAGTGTCAGCGATATGCCAATTATTACAACAACCCCGTGGCCTCTCTCACATCCCTCATGAGCCCCTGGCCCTTCTCCATGTGGGGAATTGATCTGATTGGGGAACTCCCGAAGGCCAGGGGAGGCGTCAAGTATGCGGTAGTTGCGGTAGACTATTTCACTAAGTGGGCAGAGGCCGAGCCCCTAGCCACTATCACAGCGAGAAAGCTCAGGGAGTTTGTACACAGGGCTATTGTATGTCGCTATGGCATCCCTTACAAGCTGATATCTGACAATGGGAAACAATTTGATAGCAAGGAGATGCGAGAGTTTTGTGAGCAGCTGGGGATTCAGAAGAGCTTTAGCGCAGTCTGCCACCCCCAGAGTAACGGGCAGACAGAGGCTGTTAATAAAATCATTAAGCATACCTTAAAGGCAAAGCTTGAAGAGAAGAAAGGAGCATGGCCAGAAGAACTCGCCCAGGTCTTATGGTCTTACAACACTACACCCCGAACTACAACTGGAGAGACCCCTTTCTCTCTGGTGTATGGGTGTGAAGCTATGGTGCCCGTTGAAGTGGGAGCAGGATCTTTTCGAAGGGACAACTATGACTCAGAGGCAAACGAGGTCAATCATCGGCTCTATTTGGATATGATCGAAGAAACTCGAGAAGAGGCTCAGATCAGGATTGCGGCATATCAGCAGAGGACAGCTAGGCATTACAACAGTAAGGTTCGAGCCCGAACTTTCAAGGTGGGAGATTTAGTTCTGCGCCGGGTCATGCCAAATACCAAGGTGGTGAGTCACGGAGTCTTGGGAGCAAATTGGGAAGGCCCTTATAAGATAAAATCGGTGCTCTGGGAGGGAACCTACCACCTCAATGATATGCAAGACAAGCTGATCCCAAGAGCCTGGAACGCGGAACACCTTCGCAAGTATTATCAGTAATATTATTCTTTTCAGACTTAGTATTATCTTCAAATATTCCCAAGTCTCGGGGGGTAGTGCCATATAGGTGCCTCCCTGAGACCACAAGCATGTATTCCTTTCACTTCCCATTATCTATGAATAAACGATTGATCTCTATTTGTGCACTTGACATTTTAACTTCTGTTAATAGATTAAATACCCAGCAGGGGACCCCATCCTTGGGAACCCATGCGAGGACAGAACAGTTGTTTTATTAACATGTTAAATCAAGCTGGGCCCCGACCCGCTTGATGCCAAGAACATGAAACGAGTCGGGCCACGGCCCGCTTAGGTAAATACGAACAGATAGTAGATAAAATATGTGGATAGAGATATAGGCTCGCGATGCGAGCCCATACCCTGGCCCTCAAAACCATAAATGCGACCCAGGGGGCCCGGCCCTCCATCAAACATACTCAAATTCGCATGATGCGAGGAGAAGACACATACGAGCTCCTAGTGCGAGCACACCTACAACACCTGCAAGTCGATGCGGGCTTGCTCCACTTGGCATTCTCTTTCAATGGTTGTTTGATTGAACAAATGACACGAGCTGAATAAATTGGGCTCGTAGTGAAGGGGTAACGCTCGCCATAAGCGGCCAGAGTTATGATTACTTTTTGGTCAGTAGAAGCATGGTAAAAAAAAAAAAAAAAAAACAGCTAGCACCGTAAAGACATACGCGGGCACAAAAAACTTAGACATTTTATACAAACAAAAGTTAAATAAGTTATGCCCCGAGGTAGAATATTTCAAATACAAGCGCGAGGCGAGAGGGGTGCCCGCTTACCCAGTCAAAAGTCTAGTTCTAATCAAAATTATATTAAGGGTTATCAGCTTCTGCTCCCTCACGATTTTCACCAGCGACCTGGGCCTTCTCGGCCGCGAGCCTAGCCTCCTCAGCAATTTGGGCATCCCTCTCCATCTCCAGCTTCAACTTGTCAGCATGCCTCGCTGTGCTCGCACCCAGAGCCGCCCAATCGAAGTCAGGAACCTTCTTCATAAAGACTTTCATGAAATTCCTGGCCCCCAGGTTCCTAGCATCAGCGAGGGCGGCCTCATGGCCCTCGGTCAGGGCAGAAACTGATCCCTCCAGCTCAAGCACCCTCTCCTCGAGGGCATCCTTCTCCTTCTTACATGCCTCAGCAGCCAGGTCATGAGCCTCCTTCTGCTCCCTTAGGGCCTTGTCGTGAGCAGCGTTCAGATTAACTATCTTCTGATTATAGTTGTTCACCAGCGTAACTTTCTCTTGCCCGTGCTCAGCGACCTTACTCTGAAGGGACTTGACTTTAGCCTCGAGCTTTGTGTTGGTCTGGCTGAGGGCTCGCATCTCTCGAGCCTTAGATAACTGACGATAGTATACTTCGGCCGCGGCTCGGGAGAGTGCATCCTGGTTAACCTCGAGAGCAGAAGAAGACCAATCCTTTAAATCCTGCTCGCTGATGTGACCTTGGGCGAGCCGGCCGAATGTGGTCGCAACCGCATTGGCAGAAGAAGAAGAGGGAAGAGGAGCATCAGAGGGAGCAGCTTTCTTTGGCTCAGGCTCGCCAGTTTTTCCTTCTTTACCTCTATGCCTCTTTAGTCGAGGAGAGGGCCCTGAATCCTTGAGGTGCTCGGAGAGAGTAGTCATGCGGGCCGAAGGATTGGCCTGAGAGCGAGCCCTTGTGCTCGCAGTTGCGGGCTGAGCTGGGCCCGAGGCCGCAGCCTGCTCCGCCTCTTCCATGAAGGGGATAGGAGAGATGGCCATTTCTGAAAAAGAAAACAACAAAGCAATAGATTAGTCACAGCAAGATGCAAAGGAAAGAAGTAATGCGAGCAGTTGAAAAATATGGAGAATTAAAGTGCGATGTGAAATAAGATGCATGCAGGAAAAAGTGAGCACACGAGCTCGCGCATGCGAGCAGCCAGGCCCGGACGTGCGAGCCCGATATTCTTACCCTTTCTGGATCTCTTCCTAGATTTCTTCTGAGGAGTCAGCCTCACTCCTTCCTTCAAAAACCCACATGCGACCAGATTGGAGGTCGTTATGAGTTTTCGGATGTCCCGGTCCGCCTTAGGAAGGTTTAGAAGACTGTCCGCGTTTATCTTTTCCTGTCCCACAAGGACAGTGCGAGGCGGGGTGGCTGGAGATGAAAGAAATTCTTGTTAAAAGGAAAGAGCTATGGTAGAAGAGACGAGAGCGGGCAGGAGAAAACTTACATGGATTATAATAAAAATGAGTCTGGACTCGAGGCACCTCGTGGATATAGAAGTAAGGGCTTTTCCACTTCCCTGAGTTGCTCGGCCCGTTGTGGATGAGGTTTTTCTTGTTGAAGCACGGCCAGACAGAGAAGTAGAAATATCCAAAGTCGTTAGGAGAATGCTTCAAATGGAGGAAGTAACCCAGCTGCCTCGCGGTTAGAGAAGGGTACCCGCATTTGTGGTACATGATGTACAATGCGAGGGCGGCCCGGTATCCGTTTGGATTGATCTGAAGGGGTGCGAGCTGGAAGTACTCGCAAACATCTTTGATGAAAGGATGGAGAGGAGAGGAGATTCCCAGCCTTAATAGGAAGGTGGACAAGACCATGCGAGGCACCCTGCCTCCATTCTCCGAGTGATTGAATCTATAGCATCTCATATGAGGTAGGGGCAAGACAATATGGCCCTCGAGCTGAAACTGCTCAATGTGCTCGGCCAGATGTTTCTGAGTCAGCGAGGTAGGCAGGTCGCGACAAGCGAGCACCTTAACCTCCTCGTTTGCAGTTGAGCTCTCCTCCCCATCAGGAATGATCTGCCTTTTGAAAACAATTTCACCCTCGAGCTCGGGCTGGGCAGGAGGCACATAAGGCTCAGGAGAAGCCGCGGGGGCATAATTATAGTTGCAAATCTTGTACTGACTTGTAACATCCGCCACCTCCTCGCTCTGAGGAGAGTCATAGGACCAATGCGAGCCGTCCTCTTCACCCTCGAGTCCCAGGATGGGATATTCAGCAGCTACAGGCTCTTTTCCTTTCTTCCTGGTGTCATAGTATGCACTCCCCAGGTCGCTGTCAGTTGATTCTGAATCAAGGTGAATGGGGTCGAGGTGGTTAGCTGCTGCTTGCCTCAGACGGGCTGCCCTCTCTTCAGCCATTTCTCTTAAAATCTCCTCGGCTCGGTCTTTATCCAAGGGAGCAGGCTCGCGGTTTAGCAGCTCTTCTACCCCAAGGGAGGCTGGAATATGAGAGAGGTCCACGGGCCTATTTCTCCAATTATATATATTCTTCTCCCTGGTAAAATCCTCAGGGTTCGGGTCGAGGTGAATATCAAGCGAGCCGGATCCAGCTGCTCGCATCGAGTTCTCAACTCTGGCAATGTTCAAAGCCCCTTGAGGGGTGATAGCTGAGCCGGGAGAGATAGGTTGGCTAAGACGACCAGAAAGAGAGGTCAGCTCGCGTTGGAAGTCCTTGGAGCCTCGTTGCTCAGGAGGGTATTGGTTTAATGGAGATGGAGTAGCTGAAGAGCAAGCCGGGCTAGCAGAGGTGCGAGCCGGGCTCGAGGAAGAGCGAGATGATCCATAGGAGCGGGCTGAAGACGCACTCGACATCTGTAAAAGATGGTGAAAATTAGTGTGTGGCCCTAAAAAAAAAAAAAAAAAAAAACAAAAAAAAAAAAAACAAGTATGGGATCGCACCTAAGTGTCCTCACATCTCACACGGGATCGCACCTAAGTATCTAAACGAGCAAAAGGACTCGCATCGCGCGTTGTGGTTGTGTGTGAACTCGCATCGAACAGGTGGTGTGTGCTCGCATGGCGTGCGTGAATAAAGCATGAATAAAAAACGGGCTCGAATCGAAGAGTACCTGTGGGAGAGGTGTATGAAGATCCTGATGAATCTGGTCCCGGAGAATATCGCCGCCGGTAGACGGTTCTTGTTGAAATGATAATCTTCGCCGTGGTAGATCCTTGAGCAAATTGAGCAGCAATTCAGGAAGTGTTCTTGGAAATGTGAGAAATGAATTGGAATCTCACATATTTATAGGGGATAGGAGAGAGAAAGGAGGAGGCGACACGTGTCGTCATCTCATAAGATGACACGAATCCCCACGCCAGCTGTCCAACGGCTGTCAAAATGAATGCAAAGATGAAAGGCATGCGAGGCGAGACACGCGAGGCGGCTTGGTGCGGCCTGGTGGGCTCACACTTGCGAGGCCATAAAAAGATTAGAAAATACCTAGCCTCAAGATGCGACCAGGAATTTTGGGGGGTAGTTGTTATGCCCGCTTTCGGCCATGGGCCCTAAACAGGTCCCTGTGGGTGCATTAAATAGCTGGACTCTTGTGTGTGGGCTAGAACCATGGATTTATATGACTTGGGCCAGCACATGCGGGCTGGGCTCGTAACATGCGAGCTGAGTTTACATGCGAGCTGGGCTCATGACATGAGAGCTGGGCTCATGACATGAGAGCTGGGCTCATGATATGAGGGCTGGGCTCATACATGCGAGCTGGGCTCAAGTGAGGACATGCGAGCTGGGCTCACACATGTAAGGTGAGCTCATATTTGTCATTTGGGCTCTCATATGCGAGCCGAGCTCGGTTGTGCCCACGCGAGGTGGGCTCAGGTGCCTTCATGCGAGGTGGGCTTAGCTGCCCATACGCGGGCTGAGCTCATGAGCCCACATCTTATATAAACAGAGGTAAGATTATATTTATTGTTTGAAGGCGGTGCGGGCCGAGGTGACCAGGCCGGGCCGCACCGAAAGACTTTGTGTACAACATGGAAAGTGACTCATAGATGACTGAGTTGCTCGTAGATTTCGGGATCGACACGGGTTGTTCCTACAATCACGGGAAGGATTGCGGAGATGCCGCGAGATTGTAGGAAGCGTGTGGAGCCGATCGAGATTTACGTGACTAATTGGCTGAAGGCCTGACTTTATCGTGGGCTTGGCTACACGGGCTGAAGAGTCCTAACCCTAGCCTACGTGACTTGTTCCCCAAGAACTACGTGAGGCTTGATCCCTATAAATAGGGTACGTAGGCACTTGTATGAGACATGAGTCGACACTTGACAGAGAATAACAAACCCTATTCTTTCTTAAGGAGTCCACATACAAGCTCAGCCACCACCAAACAACCTTCCTTCGCCTTCAAACACCGTCCTTGATCTTTGTTCCGCCCATTAACCTCCACAACATTGTTATACGAAATTCTCCCTATAACAATTGTAATGTGTAATCATCTGCATTCGACATGATACGATTCTATTAATATAAGCAGTAAACACTTGCCAGTTCTGAACCTCCTTCTGCTGTCCAAAACTGAAGATGGTGAATGTAGTAGGAAGCGCAATCCAACTAATAATCGCTATACCAAAAGTCATCAGCACGGTGGAGATAATGAGTTGATTCTTTAGTGCAGGCTCAATTTCTTTGACATTTGTAATTTCAAAAAAATCAGTTGCAAATAGTGTAGTGATCAGACAGACGAGAATGCCCATAGAACTGATGAGGAGAGGATAACACATTGCGGTGAAGTCATGTGACATCCCAAAAGAGGAGATTGAGGCAACAACAAGGGCTGCACACGATGACTCTGCGTAAGAGCCAAAGAGATCAGATCCCATACCAGCTATATCCCCAACATTGTCCCCGACATTATCAGCAATCACCTGATCAAATAAACCGTTAGTTTAATAACTACTCGATAGATTAAAATTTGAATGTCATAATACAAAGTCCTACCGCAGGATTTCTAGGATCGTCCTCTGGAATATTCCTCTCCACCTTACCCACAAGATCAGCACCAACATCAGCAGCTTTAGTATAAATACCTCCACCAACTCTTCCAAAAAGAGCCATGGAAGATCCACCAAGGCCGTAACCAGTTATTGACTCGAAGAGGCCTTGCCAGTCATCACCATAGTACAGCTTAAACAGATTGATGGCAGCATACAAAACCAGAAGACCATTTGCAGCAAGGAGGAAACCCATGACCGCGCCAGACCTAAATGCAACGACGAAGGCCTTCCCAACACCCTTTCTTGCCTCCAATGTGGTTCTAGCATTTGCATAGGTAGCAATTCTCATTCCAAGAAAGCCAGAGACAACAGATGTGACAGCACCAAGCAAGAAGGATATGGTGCTAAATACAGCAGTTGCGAGAGCTGGTTTGCACATTCTGCTGGTGTCATATGAACAAGGCTGGCTCTTTGTGCTAAACCCCTCCACAGATCCAAGGAAAAGAAATATCAAAATCGCGAAAGCAACCATAAAAACACCAACATACTGATACTCCGTGTAAAGAAAAGAAGTTGCTCCTAAGGATCATCCACATAAAAACAGAATAAATTGATTATTTATAATGAGTCATGTTCAACTAGAAATCATCGTATCCTACAAAATCTTAAAAACATCAATGATTTGCTAAATATACGAACTCAAAAATCATTATAAGATGTACAAACTTCATCATGCAAAGTGATAGTGCAATGCAGATTAGATTTTGACGAAGAAATAAATATATTTGTTAAATAACCGGTCCATCTAAAATCTTAAGGTGATAGAGAAATGTCTCAACATGATTTTATACTCTTCAAATTCACCCGGATCTTATACTCTTCAAACTCACCCTCAATCGTATGATACGTTTAGCTACGATTGACAACCAGCAATACGAGTCCCTGCCTAAACCGAACTCTGTTACCATGTTAAGTAACCAATCCGTATAAAACCTTAGGGTGATATAGGAAGACCTACAGGATCTTATACTTTTCAACAATATTATACACATAGGTAGCCGTGACCCGGTGTACGCTCTCAATAACAAATATATTATCCTACAACACAAACAAATCATAAAAAACAAGTATGAAAAATAACAATGCACCTTGAGAAATAGCATTCTGAATATCTGCACATTTCATGATGACGCTATGATCACTACCACCTTCCTCCTCCTCAATCAAGGGCTCTTTCGACGACCCTTTCGATGATTTATCAGGCGAAAGCTTGACGAAAGAGACGAGAATCCACTGAAGCAGAGAGAATGCAATTCCAATAACTGCACATACTGGAATCATGATCTCTGTTCCCATCTCAGACAGTATTTGTCTTGCCATTGTAACTTAAACAGGCCTGTTAAACCACCTGAGATACTAATTTAGATATGTTTATGAAATAAAACAGGAAATGTAGTTAAGTAGATCTTACTACATTAGAAGAGGAAAGTAGTTACAGAGATTTGCGGGATTATAGTTTTGGTAGTTAATATTTATCCGTACATGTCAGCTTCTTTTACAACATCGATCATACTTTTTCCTAGTGTTTTACAACGTATATACTCTAAAATATATTTTTTATAATTTTTTTTTAAAATTTTTTTTCCTATAAAAGTTTAAATATTATATTTTTATTTTTTAAAAAAATATTTAAAATAATTTAAGAAACCACATTTTACGGAAACCTTAAAATGTGTGCTGATTCCTGGAAGTCTTAAAATATGTACCGATTCCCGGTTCTCCAATATAAACAACCGAGTGTGAAGGAAGGAGTAGTAATAAACATCATTAAATTTTGGTTTAAATTCTAGCTAATTTGGCTAACTCACACATGAATAATTGAGATGCCCCTAACAAAATGTCAAATTATTTGAGTGTCCATACTTTTTAGGATAAGTATTTTTTTAAAAAAAATAATTAAAGAGTATTCACTTCATATCAATATTTATTTATTTAATTTAAATAAGCATCAACTTTTAGTACTTATCCATAAAATTATTCTAATAATTGCTCCCTCCATCCCTATCTGTCCTATTTTGAATAGTCTTTGGTCAAATTGTTAAAATTTTGATAGCAAATTATACTTAGTATATAATTAAATAAATTCAAAACTTATATTATTAGAAAATATACATATCCTATTTAAAATGTACTTTTCATTTTATAAAAATAGCACACAAATTTGTCTCGATTATCAGTCAAAATTTAATAAACTTGATCACATAATTGTTAAAAGACGACACATAATATGACATGAAGTATAAAACTCACAAAAATTAGGTTCAACACTCTATTTGACTTAAAATAAAATTCATAAATTTTGTTTGCAAAAGCTTGAAACTTGTATAAATTATTCATTATAAATGTAAAACTTAGGGTCTTTTTTTGCTGAAAAATAAATATATAATTGTTTGATAAAATTTTAAGGCACTTTTTTGAAAAAACAAAATATTTCCTCCATATTTTCTTATAAAATGTTGTTTTTTATGTTTTAGTAGAAAATAATCACAAATTTCTGATCACAATTGTCACTGATGTTGAGCCAAATCTTGGGAAGTGAAAGAATTTATGACATATTCTCCTCATTTGCTATACTTGGTCTTTTTTCTTGTTTAAAAGTAGACACTCTGGCCTTATCTCAACCTCAAAAAACTTAAATTTTGTCACTTTATTTGACTTGTACCATGGCAAGACAAAGTAAAGATTATGAAGAACAGAGCTCTGGTGATCCTCTTCTTCCTACTGTTTTATCTGATGACAACTTTGTCACACTGGTTCTTGTGTTTAGCACCTTGGTGGCTGTTTTTGGCTCTTTTGTTTTTGGATCAGCTGTAAGTACTTTGCTTCCCTTCCCTTCAATCTTTTTTTTATATGCTAGAGATGTAATATAGAGCTAGTTCATCTTTTTTTACATGCTAGAGATGTAATATAGAGCTAGTTCTAAATGGTATGAACTGAATTAGACACCTTAGAAGAGCCAGTTATTTAGGAAAGGAGCATCTCTAAGAGTATCCTGGTTGGTTGCTAAATATGTTACAAGAGATAGCTAGTTAAATATGTTTGTTCCCAGCAAACTTTAAAGAAGTCGGGATCCTGGGACGACAAGTGATAAACCCTTACTTTACAATTGGCAGCTAGTTAAATATGTTTGTACCCAGCAAACTTTAAAAGAGTTGGGATCCTGGGACGACAAGTGATAAAGCCTTACTTTACAACTGGCAGCTAGTTTAATATGTTTGTTCCCAGCAAACTTTAAAAGAGTCGGGATCCTGGGGTGACAAGTGATAAACCCTTACTTCGCAATAGGCATCTAGTTAAATATGTTTGTCCAAATCACGCTCAAAAGAGTAGGTTACTTAATAATTAACATGATATCAGTTCAAGTGATACCAGTAGACTTGAGTTCATAATTATTATAAGGTTTGTTAATTTAATACTCCCTCCGTCTCTTTTAAGTTGTTACAATTCCTTTTATAGAAGTCAAACTGACCAATTTTTGACCAAAAATTAAACATTACTCTTATATTATTTAAAAGACTAAAAATTATATATTAAAGTAGATTAAATCTACATTCCTGTGATAATTTTTTTATTTTGTTCAATTATAAATTATTAATAAACCTCGGTCGAACTTTTGTCAATTTGATTGAGTCAAAGTCAAATGTGACAACTAAAAAGGGACGGAAGGAGTAGAGTATAAGTTCCTGCAATACCGGGGATCCTGGGTTTGGGTAATGCTGAATTGGATCCTCGAGTAACTTCCGTGGTTTTGAGTGATAATAGTACAAAATTTGTTTATTGGCCTGGATTTTTCTTCTTTACGGAATTCGTAATTATTTAGTTTATGTTTAAGGATAGTATGCATCCTGTTGGATTTCCAGTATTAGTTACTGTATAATTTTAATTTGAAGTGTGCAACCGTAATTTTTAAAATTCAAATGATGTGCAGATCGGCTTTTCATCACCTGCACAGACCGGGATCATGGATGACCTTGGTCTCTCTCTAGCAGAGGTATCCAGTTTACACTTGCCACATATCATGTCACAAATATTTGCTAAAATATTTCAGTACATGCTAATTTATTGTTTATAAACTTATTTGAATTGAATTAGAGCGCTGATGTTATAATGGTTGATTAGAGTAAATTTGTTAATTAGTGTTGGCTGCACCTTCCTTGGCTGAAAAAGCATATTTGACTCGTAATATACACAATTTTTTTCTTTGAAAATATTGTAGAAAGTTAACAAATATGTTCATAAAATTACATTCCTAAATTTGATTCTTTGATGGATATTAGTTTGTCAATTGCTATTCTTCTCCTAATTTCTTCTTTACAGTATTCTCTTGTAGATATCATCCTTGCAGTATTCACATCTTGGTTTTAACTTTACAGTATTCACTTTTTGGTTCGATAATGACAATTGGAGCAATGTTAGGAGCTATTATGAGTGGGAAGCTAGCAGATCTATTTGGTCGGAGAGGTGTAAGTTTGACACAAACTTCCAACTCCCGACAGTGCATCATTTACTGTTAATTTTTTGAACATATTTTTTTTATCTCAAACTTGTAGGCTATGGGATTTTCAGAGATGTTTTGCTTACTAGGTTGGGCAGGAATATTTTTCTCAAAGGTTTGTTAAACCCTACACTGCCTGATTCTATGCCTTGCAATGAGAATCGGTAACTGGAACGCTGTCTTGCAAGCAACTACTTAATTCTCAAAGTGTGATGTCTAATGACTGAAGTTGTTTGGATACATCATTCATAGTATGATTCTTCTGTGGTTATTTACAGGGTCCTTGGTGGCTTGACTGTGGAAGACTATTAATAGGCTATGGCGTTGGGCTTCTTTCATACGTGGTAAATTTAATAATATCTTAAACATAAGCAGACGTGTCTCAGCACAGGGCATAGTATTGCAATTAGTTCCTTCATTTTCTTCATACATAAGTACGTGGCAAAAATACAATACTTTTGGAGGGTGTAAATCTGTTGTTCAACGGCAGTCCATGTGAAATGTAAGATCATTTATAACATGCTTCACGGATCATTCTTTCATAAGGTACCTGTATACGTAGCAGAAATAACACCTAAGAATCTTCGAGGAGCATTTACAACGGTTAATCAGGTATCTGAAAACTGTCTGACTTGCATATATAAATGTAGATCGACAGATAACTTGATTACGTCCTACAAATGCTGCAGTTTATGATATGTTGTGGCATATCAGTAATGTTTATAGTTGGAAATTTCATCTCTTGGCGTATCCTGACTATACTTGGTAACTTTCTTGCACACTGTAATTTATTATGTTACAGCATTGAAGGAAACTCAATTATAAAAAGAACCATACTTATATCTACAGGAATTGTTCCATGTGTACTACATCTTCTGGGGCTGCCCTTCATTCCCGAGTCTCCTAGATGGCTGGTGAGTTGGTTAATCATTGCCATGTTCCACAGAAGGAGTCGATGTGATTTTGCAGTGATAGCACTTGATCAATGCCATGTTTATGGCAGTCAGCAGAACAAGGAAAAATATTACATTTTTGGATTGGTGTCTGTAGAACTAAAATACTACTGCTCTGCGGTCCCTGCTGCAGAGCTATTTTATATTCCCTCATTGTGTATTAAGGGTTAGGAATGATACTTACTCCGTTCCATCAATTTTATGTCTGCTGATACTTTGATAATCAAACAGAACCTAGTTTGCTGATTTATGAAAATAATAAGACATTGAATAAAAGATTGTCAGAATACATGGTATATCTCTTCAGAGTTTATCTGCTTCTAGCCTAGGGCTAGTTAGAGGAAGGTCATAATTTTTTATAATTGACCTTATGTGTATTGAGAGGCCTTACAATTATGTTCTTGGGTATGGACTGTTAATTTGAAGACATTGCTCGTCTACACAGTCCTTCAAGATCATCTTTATTCTAGGCTATAAACTTTTTGACTTGCTTATTAATATCCATATTTGTGTAGGCAAAGATTGGTAGAGAGAAAGACAGCGAGTCTGCTTTACAGCGCTTAAGGGGAAAGAATGCAGACATATCGGCAGAATCTGCTGAAATAAGAGCAAGTTCTCTACTCTATTTTTGTTTAGTGCACTACTTATTTTATTTTAGACTCAGCTAAAGTTGTTGTCATGGATACATATATCCAGATTTCCAAGGGTCAGGCTTGGCAATATAAAAACCTGTGATAGTTTTTTTTGGGAAATTTTCACATGGGAATAGAGAGGCAGTCTGGTGAATGTTCGAGAGCTTTCTTCAATCTACTGTTTCATTTGTTTTTGCATGTTTTGGGCCCAAATGAATTGTCGAGTGTCCATATCCATATACATGTCCAAGTGTAGAGTGTACAACATATTTATGCGACGCCAAATTTTAATCTAATATTTGCAGTGCAATCACTGCTTTGCTTCGTATTATTCTTTATAAAGATGAAAACAATGGCAGGCACATCTATATATCTAGTATTCATGCTTGTTTATTTCAGGATTACATAGAAACCCTTCAAGAGCTTTCAGATACTAGCTTTTTTGACTTGTTTCAGAGGAAATATTCTCACTCGCTGATTGTGAGCCTTCTTGCTCTTTTATTTAAGTTATCATGGTTTATCGAGGGGTATTTTTGTTTTTTAATCTAAATTTTATCACAGGTCGGAGTTGGTCTAATGGTATTGCAGCAATTAGGAGGGGTGAATGGGATTACGTATTATGCAAGCGCTATTTTCATATCAGCTGGTCAGCTAATTTGTTGGCTGGCTCTTATTAAAATCGCGAAATTACACATGTAACAATTACGTAAAAATTTGCCTACTCTTATTGGTCAATGACAGGTTTTTCAAGTAGATTTGGCACCATAGGCATAGTGTTTGTTCAGGTTTGTGGAAACCATCTTTACTTTCTCCGTATCATGCTTCTTAAATTTTTGAAAACATTGAAGATGATCTTTTGCAGGTTCCTATGACATTGTTAGGCGTACTTTTGATGGATAAATTGGGTCGACGGCCACTACTAATGGTACAAAAAAAATTGTAAGTTTATTGTAAGTTTAAGTTTGTTCTCTTATTGAATACACTAGCATTGCAGATTTCAGCAGCAGGAACATGCTTGGGCTGCTTCTTCGTAGGATTATCATTTTTACTGCAGGTGCTTTTACAGTAAGTCCGCTTTCTAATGCTGTTTCCTTTTTGATCAAAATTGTCTTCTTAAAAACTTACTCTTGTAAGAGCAGGACCTTCAACTGTGGAAGGAGATAAGCCCAGTATTAGCGCTTTTTGGTGTACTGGTAATGCATGAACCTGTATCGTTACTTCTCATCTACATTGTATTATCGATTTTAAACTTCGATTTAAAGCTTAGAACTGTGTAACACATTACTACAGAGACAAATTTCATGCTAATGACCTATTACTTTATTTGACCAGATATTTAAGGGATCATTCTCAATAGGCATGGGAGGAATTCCATGGGTTATAATGTCAGAGGTAGTCCTTCACAGTGCCTAAATTATTCCGTATCTTAAGGTTGATCGTTTATTAGCGAAAAAACTATGTAACATTTCATTTATTTTGATTCAGATATTTCCGATGAACATTAAGGGTCCAGCTGGTAGTCTTGTGACGGTAGTCAACTGGTTCGGAACCTGGGTGATTTCATATGCTTTTAATTTTCTAATGAAATGGAGCTCAGAAGGTAATCACCATCCCTTCTTAGACTGCAGTAACACATCATTGGCACACACATGCACTTGCAGGGGAGGGGCGGATCCAGGATTTAAACTCCTGGTTTACACCGACCCTATTTTGTGAATACACCTTTATATTTTTCAATTTTCGGGGGGCACTTTCGTATATTTTAGGGAGGACACGAGTCCCTCGTGGCCCTTACTAGATCCTCCCACGTGCACTTCACAAAGTAAACTTTCGATATCTTGATTGTGTTCCTGTTGTTATGTTTTGTTCAGGGACTTTTTTCATGTTTTCTGTTGTTTGCGGATTGACAATTGTTTTCGTGGCAAAGTTGGTTCCGGAGACCAGGGGCCGGACACTGGAAGAAATACAAGCATCCTTGAACTGATCTGAGAGTTATATTGAGTAATCTTTCGAGATACTCGAAAACATAATTAATTATATTGTATATTACTTATTTACAAAATGTTTTAAGTTAAATAAATATTAAAATTAAAAATTAGTATTTTATTTCATCCGAGTTTTTAACCGAGTACGTGAATGTTCCGAGTACTCATTACTCCATATTTTTAACTTGTCGAACTGAGTACTGACTACTGAGTAGTACTGATTTTTAGAACACCGGTTACAAGAAACACTAAGTAAGTTTGCTTATTGAATAGTTCATGTTTTTTTTTGCTTAGCCAATTTTTAGCTCTTAAGATGGTATTACCGTTGCTCTACCCTTTATTTAAGATAATTGTAAAGCTTTATTAATTGCAACTTGTTATGTAATATTAAAATTTACATATATTTTTTAGAAGATGATCACTAGGTTGATATGATTATTTTCATTTAAGTTTATTATCGCACAAGTGTCACGAATTAACTTTCCGAACGAAGATGAATAATAACACTATAAGCAAGCTTCCTGAATAAATACGAACAAGATCATATCATTAAGTTTTTAATCGAAAAATTTATCGATACTACATTATTAAAAACCGAAATACTAAAATTTTTGATCGGTACAGTACTTATTTTTAGCATTTAAATTTTGAAATTTGAACTTATATATTAATTAATAGGACAATATTTTAAAATATAATATTAACCGGAAGGAACAATTAATAAATAAAGTGTTGGTGCGAGAGGTCAAGAGTTTGGTTTGAGTGGTGTGCGTGTAATCTAATTCCAAAAAAAGGAAACAATTAAGGGAAAATTACATGATTACAGATTTCGAAAATTGGAAGTATGCAATTGAGATACCAATTTACGATTTATCAGGTGATTTTTAAAAAATCGGATAATTTATCAAAAATTAATTAATCAAACAAATATTTTTAACCTGTTTTTGAGTAATTTATTAGAAAATCAGCCTATTTTTAGAATCATGCCAAAATAGAAAGTGTAGTGTAAAAGTGAGATATTATTACATTATCAAGTTGAGTTCTTGATCATCATCATCATCATCATCATCATCATCGTACACCTCCGATCTTGCCTGCTTCATGTCCGCATTGCCACACAAATCATCTCCTCTCCATTTATAACCCCCCAGATTCTTTTTTTAATATTTTTCTTAAACTTTATTATACACACAATCCATCTGTATCTATAATCAATCTCTCCCCTCAATATATATAAATCATTTGATAAAAATGGGAAAGAGAAAGAAATTAACTGACCACAACAAGACCCTTTCTCCTCCTTCTCCTTCGGGTATGTTTACTTTTTTATTTTTATTTTTATTTTTTAATTTATATTAATTTTGGGTTTTTTATTTTTTCTGATTTTGGTACTGATCATGTTTAATTCTTGTAATATATCATAAATTAACTTCTGGGTGATCAATGTATTACTTTTTAGGTTGTGGTTTGAGGGTGTAATTGTTTAGATACTTTTCGACTTTCAAGAAATAGTATTCTTATGGTTTCATGTAAAATTAAAGATGGTTTGTTCTTGAAATGATATAATTTGATGTTTTGTGGGCATTTAGGTGATTTAGATAACTAAAAGTTTATATCTTGTTGGTATTCGAATGTGGGTTTTATGGGAATTTGGGAAAAAGTTGATTTGCGTCAAATTTGTGGTAAACTAGATGGGATACCATGTTGAAGAAGATATAGGGAGTAGTTATTAGTTTTTGTTATATTTTCAGAGGGAGAAAGGTTGAGATTATCGTGGATTGCAGCTTGGGTGTGTTCCTTGACATGGTTATGAACATTGGGCAGGATTAAGGATAACTTAGGTAGACAACTAACTAGAATCTCGTTACGAGTGTATTGTTTACATATGCCATGACTATTTAAGAAATATTTTGTAGCCTTGAAATATCCATTATTGCACTGCTTACATAAACTTAAAAAGTACACCGGAATAGGAAATTTATTTTTTTCTTTGTTCAGGTTGCAATTTGTAGGAAAAATATTAAATATCTACATAGTTTTAAACTGCAAAAGCTAGTACCTTTTAGGTTTCCCAAAACAATTCAAGTTAGGTGTACCTGAAATCCTATTATAGTAATATTTTGTAGGCACTTTTAGATCCGCAAAACAATGGGTTTTACTGTTTCACACAGAATAACTTAATTTGCATCTAATATGATTCACAAGTGGTATAAATCCAACTGAAAAGAGACACCTTTTTAAAGAACATATACTGTGTATTTTATTAATTTTTATTATATCTTAATAGGGGAAAAGCTAAAATTTATTGCCGACCTAAAACATGAGTTTGTTCCTTGACATGGTCCTGAACATTGGGCAGAAATAAGAATCTTGGGTAGACAACTGCCTAAAATTGTTATTACTACTGCGTACATATGAGGAATCTTTTGAAGATTTGAAACTTCTATTATTCAAGGAATTCACAAACTTTGAAAGTACCCCGGAATAGGAAATGTCTGTTTTTCGGATCCACTCAATTCTCGTAAAATTTAAAAATTAGCGGTTTCTTACTAATTCCTTTGACGATTTAGCAGGACTTTACCAGGAGTTCTGTGCGCTCTAAAGAATATGACTTTCTATTTGGATAAATGATAAATGCTTAGAGCTTTTTTTTGTCTTACAACTCTTATTTTCTTTAATGTGACCGAGGATTTTATTTATTCAAAGTTGGAAACTTCATAACTCATTGCTCTTTATGACTTTGTGTATTGCAGAGTTTTTACCGTATTCCTCTCCAATGGATTCATTTTCAAATGAGGTTTGTCATTGAGCCTGTTTCAATTTTATTTAAAAAATATATTTTTCTATTCCGGTTTCCTTAAAATTTCCCTGTTCTTTCCTTGAAATTACCAAGTTCACTTTATTATTTAGGACTGAGGGACCGTAATTGATATTGTCAAATTCTATTCCCTTTCATATGTTCTTGTTGAGTGAATACATTAATATTCTCACATTAGCAGTGCGTAGTCTTCTTTAGTTGCATCTATTAAGACATAAGCATAATACACATTAAACTCATCTCCTAATAGTTTAAGGTTTTAAAATAGTTGGTAATTTAACATTATATGAAGGCCTTTTTGACTAGGAAGTCTCTTATTCGAATCTTGTGAACCCGAATATTTTCAGATTATATAATTTGGACATTATAGTTGAGTATTGCCCTAAATATTGTCTCTCAGTGATCCGTTCTTTAATAGTAAAACGGGCTTTCAAAGACATAAGCATGTCAAACATATTAAGCCTTTTTTCCAGTACCTTAGGGTATAGGGAAAGTTGTTTAATAGCACCATTTGGTTGGAAGGTGAAACAAGAACAAGGTCTAAGTCTCTCTCACGTGAAGTTTATTTGTTTTGGTGGTAGAAATCATCACATTCGGTTGGCACCAGTTCAATAAAACCTTTATCATCCATTATGGACATAATGGATAGTCCTGTGAAGCTACCGAGCCAGTCAAATGCTCATCACCACAACCGTACAATAGTAGTAAGACATCCACGTCATTACTATGGCCGTCAATACTCACGAAGAAACTCTCCTCATTATACTGATGCATCAAGCTCTCATGGAAAGGTTACTCCTCTACATAATGATAAACTGTCTTTCAAGTTGGCAAGGCAAGGAAATTCAGAATCCAGTAGGCATGCAGGTAAATTTCTTGAGGGTATTTTGCTTACATATCCATCTAATGCTCTTGCTTAAATTAAAAGATACTGAGAATAAATGAATATTGTGTAAAGCATCTGCGAAATCAAAACTACTAAGAGAGATGGTCATGATTTTTCGTGATGCTAAATTTATTTCTGTTGCAAAACTTATAACTCTTTTCTCTACAGTTCTAGTATCTCCTGTCCTGGTGGAATGACCATAATTCTATATATGTAAGATATAGTCATATAGATGATTGTCCTTGTACGTATTTTAATGTGAAATTTCGCTTCTTATCATTCCCAGAGGGTAGAGAAAAAGCATCTCGGAGGCCAGAAAGAATTAGATCTGGAACCACAGTAATGGAAGCAATTTCTGCCGACGTAATACAAATGACGTGTGGAATATGCCAGAAACAATTGAAAAGTAGATCGTATATATTTGGAAATACCATATCGACTAGTGACCTCTCTGTTGTGGCAGTTCTAGTTTGTGGCCATGTTTATCACGCTGACTGTTTAGAAACAAAAACAAGTTACGAAGATAGAAGAGATCCGCCTTGCCCGGCGTGTACAAGCTTCCTTTCACATATTGATACACCATGTACAGAGAACTAGTTGTAGAGATACTATGTACTAGAGAACTAGTTCTAGATATACTATGTACTTTAGATATTGATGTAGCAAGACATAACTTACTTAGGTTGTAAACTAGGTATCTGTTAAATGACACAACCATGTATATGTAATCTTGAATCTATAAACGATTATAAATGGAACGTGAGGCTGCTTACATATCCTTTGATAAATTGATAATGGGTGTCTTGTTCAGTATTTGCTGTAAATGCTACTCCCTCAGTCCCACTGGATTGTTTACGTTACTTTTCGGCACGCTTTTCAATGCTCATTTAAAGTATACTTCCGTAATATTTTTTTTTTTAAAAAAAAATCTGAAAAAAAGTTTTATGTTTAAACTTTTATTCAGATTTTTTTAAAAAAAAAGCATTATGAAACTATACTTTATTCAAACCTCGTATTTCCCTCAATTAAATTCTGCTTTTCAATATTTCTTTAAAATACAACTCCACAATATTTTTTTTAATTTTTTTTTTCTGAATAAAAGTTTTATGTTTAAACTTTTATTCAAAAAAAATTAAAAAAAATATTATGAAACAATACTTTATAAAAGTCTCAAAATACGTGCAAATAGTAAAGATATACAATCCAAATAGTAAAGATATACAATCCCACAGGACAGAGGTAGTATGATTCGACTCCTGGGCATAATTTTTTTGTTTTATACTTGTATCCCATTAGGGTTTAATGCTGGAAGTAATTTCACCGAGTACAATACCCGTTTCTCAAATTTATCATTGTCTAAAACAGAAACTTCAATATTTTCCGAAAACAATACCAGTTTCTCTAATTTGTATCATTGTCTAGAAGAAACATGACCTAAATAGGAAATACAATCCCAAAATTATTACTAAAATACATAACAATCAGAAACTAGCTAAACTTTGTATATGATCTATGAAGTTACAAAACTTTCTCAGTAACACTTACAATTTCTAAGGTGGCCTTGCATGACTTTTTATTGTGCCCCTCTTCTTTGCACCTTGTACAGGTAACTGTCCTTTTATCAACTAACTCTGCTTCTTTCAGTTCCCTCTTCTCTTGGGCCGCTGTCCTAGTGGGCACCGGGGGAAGCACACACTCGGTTGAACCTGGACCATCTTCATCTTCCGCATGCTTTACTCCCGGTACCAAGTTTATGGACTTTGAATATGTTGATCGGTAGCTATCAACTGTGAAATATTTGGAATAATAATCATATGAATTCCTACCCGTTGAAATGAAGACAGCGACAGCATGGCAGCATGGTTGCATTTTTTTCCATCCCAGGCAAGTGCAGTCCAAGCTATTAATATTTACCACATGGATGCTGTCATCGCGAACCTCAAATAAGGTGTCCGATGAGCACAAGACTTTCATATCACGTGCTTTTATGTTGTATCGTTGTAACCTTTGTTCATATGATGGTGTGAGTTTTGTGGACCACTTGCAAGATTCCTTTTGACCATTGTCCATCAACCCAGCCATCATACGTATTAGGGCTTCTATCTTCTGTACTATAGTTAAATTCCTCAATTCTTCCATTAATGTAATGTATGGCTCTGCAATATTTTGTGCTATATGGTTATATTGCTCACCCTTGAAAAACAAACTTGTCCAAAACTCCGGCTCTACTTGCATGACCCAGTCATAAGCTTTCGGACATATCTGTTTAATTTGTCCGGTACACTTCTCAAAATCAGAAAGCCTGGTGGCATGTGCAGCAGCCAAGAGATGGCCAGGCAATGCAGCCTTTCCATCTCCAGAGAAAGGACCCTTTAAGTCCCTTTTAAAGCTTTTCAGAAGATGGGGGATGGAGTAACCATGATGAGCATTCTCGAAAAAGTCAAGCACATATTTCTTGAGGTCCTTCTCTCTATCCGAAACAAATGTTAGGGATTGAGCAGATGAAATTGCATATTTTAACTGCTCTAGAAACCATCGCCAATTATCACTATTTTCAACATCTACTACAGCAAAGGCAACTGGAAAGAAACCATCATTCCCGTCGACTGCAGTTGCTGTCAACAAGATTTCTTGGTACTCTGATCGTATATGTGATGCTTCGAGAAAAAGAAGCGGGCGACAACCATTTAAGAAACCACAAACTGTTGCCTGAAACGACACAAAAAAGCCACGAAACGTTTTGTCATCATTGATGATGAACTTAGTGGAGCTACCAGGATTAGTCTTCAATATTTTTGCACAAAACCAAGGCAACTGATCATATGCCTCCTTATAAGATCCACGAAGTTGCTCTCGCGCATCCTCTATAGCCCGCCTTACTTGTGAGTAGCTCAATTCAATCCCAAAATCCCGCGAAATGCCACTAGCAATATCTCTCGTTTTCTGATTCGGAGAATCACGTAACCTTTCTTTGATGATACCTACGAACCGACTCCTTGCTAGGTGACCGGATTTCCAAGATTCACCTCCACATGTGTGCGTATCTTGAAACTTTTTAATCTCAAAAGGCTGATCAGTAGAGATCCGATATGCATGGATCCTCCAAGAACAACCATCAATAACACATCTGCCACTTGCACGATTAGCTTCATTCTTTTTCAATTTATATGCAAAACGGTGGGCCATAGCATATTTTTGTAGACAGTCTCGAAATTCTTGAACATTTTCGAACTCCTGACCAACACCTTTAATGATATCCCTCCAAGATTCAACTTCTTTATCCAACGGATGGTCATGAAAACCGGAACTTAAAGTGTGATTGTCACCGTCGGAGTTCCTAGGAGTAACATGTCGCCCACGCTTCCCATTATGGTTAAGATGGTTGCTCTTTTCCCAAGAACTTCCATCCCCGTCATCATCTGCAACAATCATGGGACCATTAGCACCAATTTTCCACAAGGCTGTGCGCCTTCGTTTCTTTACAGCATCTGCAGGAGTAGCAGACAAATCAATTTCATCCGAGCTGTGATGGATCCCCACGGCAGAAGTATTAGACTCTGGGACAGCAGAAGTATTAGACTCTGGGACATTCTCTGAATCAAAATTAGCCACAGGTTCTGCAGAATGGACTGAGGTAATAGTTGTTCTACTATTTTTCTTAGTGGCTGCAGGAAGAGCTACTACTACTATAGGGACATCAGAAGAAGGCTTGGGAGCAGAAGCTGCCGTGGTTTTTCTCTTGGCAACATGCTTAAAAGACTTTCTTCTCACAACATGCTTTCCACTGACTCGATTGGCTGCCGTTAGATCGGTAAAGATTGCTGGCTCAGAAACAGGCTCTACAGTCTCCACAAGTGGCTCGACAACATGCTCTACAGTCTCCGCAAGTGGCTCGGCAACAGGCTCTACCGTCTCAGCAACTTTTATACTAGTTCCCCTGAAAGCATTACACGTTTACTCATGTGCTTAATGCGCTAATGCAAAAAAAAGGCAATTTAACCCATTACCATCAAATATTGATAGAAGAAATGTTTCAGTTATTCCATATATCACGGGCAAACAGTACTACTTGGAACGAAAGAGTTATCCCATGTTATTGTGAGCAATTTAAGGACCTACTAAAGGCTAGCCAACTACATTTGTACCACTGATCAAAAGTAGAAACTAAAAGATATAAAGATTATTGAAAGAAAAAAATGCACTTGAGGTAGATACCTGCTGGCATGCATATTCAGCAAATCACGATTAAATCCTTGCTTTCCCATAACGAAAACATCTGTAGTTACTGAATTCCCATGAAAATTAAGCATTCTTTTCCAGTCTCTATCACTCTTTAGAGTGATGAGATTTCGCCTGTTTCCCGGAAGAAAGTACTTGATGGACATATCGCTATAGTCTACATCACAAATTTCAGCCAACTTCAGCTTCAAATCATCGAATAGAGTCTCAAGATTGACATTGACTGCATTTGCCTCTCCTCCGTCATATGACAACGACCCATCATCATTTGTAACAAAATCGCCACCATACTGGCATATTAATATAAGTTTCCCCCGCACCATTGCATAGATCTTCATATTTCACAAAATAAAACACAAGGTTAAAATCATGATCAATATACTTATATGGTCTTCAAATTATAAAATGGCTACATCATTTCATCGAGAATTGAGAGAGTTGCTAAGAGCAAGTCCACTGCGTAGCGTAGCCATATTTAGTACTATAGCTATAATATAGAAACATTATCACAAAATTCAACTCCAATGCATAGCTACCCTTAGTTAGATAATGAATACTTAATTGTATATTTATAGCCAAAGATAGCTATAGCTATCCTTGCCATCTCATTTACCCTTAGACGGCTAAATTCATAAATATACTAAAAGCAGAGCGCAAAGAGGTCCACTTTATATGAAATGAACGAGTTGAATAAAATGTTGCTTAAATTCGGAACAATTTGTTTGTAAAATGCAACTAGCATTACAAAAAAACACCTTTTGGTGGCAAAATATAGCAATGACAATTGCCGTTTTACATCTAGCATTGAACTTGCTCTAACAAATCGATAACAAATCAATATCTGAAATCAACAGCCAAAAATATATATAATGTGATCATCTTTTACAATACAGCAGTTAAAAATCTATAGAAAAAGTAATAAACTAAGTAGTGCACAGTATAAAAAATCGTCACTTTACACAATTCAAGTCTTGAAAACAGATTACATTTGAACATATATATATTTATATGATGACATGTAACAAATATGAGATTTTCACAAAAGGGTGACCAATTGACAAGTAAAGTTCAGTTCAGCAGCTAAATTCATGCAAATTCACATAATTTATAATTGTATATCAAAATTAAGAACAGAGAGAGAGAGAGTCACAGAGAGGGAGAGGGAGGGAGGGGGAGAGAGAGAGAGAAAGAGAGAGAGAGAGAGAGAGAGAGAGAGAGAGAGAGTCAGAGTCACAGAGAGGGAGAGAGAGAGAGAGAGAGAGAGAGAGAGAGGGAGAGAGGGGGAGAGAGAGAGAGAGAGAGAGAGAGAGAGAGAGAGAGAGAGAGAGACCTTTAAAAGTAGAAGAATTGGAGGGTTTGGAAAATTGGGGCAAAATCAGGAAGAGGCGAGCTTATAAATTGATTAACACAAACTAAAAGGATGTGAATGAAACTTAAATCATCGCACAAGGACTAACTTTACAATTTGTAGAAAATGTAGTGATTAATTATAAATACTGGCCAAACACTACTCTCACTCAATTTGATAATTGTTCAAATTATTCTATGAGATCCGATTTTTAATAAACAAAACATGATGTTTTTTTTTGACGTAAACATGATGTTTTTTAAGAAGTCTGATTTATAAATAATTTAATGAAAAATATAGTCCGAATAAATATGATATACAAACTCATTTTTTTGGAATTTATAAAAAATATAACTTTTTGTAATTTTTTTTTCCATTTCTCCAACTTCAAAAAATATATGCAAAAATACTATTTTATTTTATTTTTATTTTTTTAATATTTTATTTTTTAATATTTGCAAAAATACGTTTTTGCATAATAGGTTACATTTGTTTTAAATTGTACAACTGTTTTAGGTTGTATTTTAGATTGAATTATATATATATATATATATATATATGTATATATGGGTCCTAGTCCCTGACAATCGTGTGTCAGGGACCGTTTAAATAACACGCAATTCCAGGGGCGTCGGATCTATATTTCAACCGTCCGGATTGAAATTTTTTTTTTACCTTCCGCAATAAATATCCGCGGAAAGGACTTTTTCCTTTCCGCTATAAATATCCTGCGGAAAGGAAAAAGTCCTTTCCGCGGATATTTATAGCGGAAGCTAAAAAAAATATCTTCAATCCGGACCGTTGAAATAAAGATCTAAGGGTTGTGAAGTAGTGTGTTAGATAAAGTTTATTTAACACATGATTGTTAGGGATTAAAACCCTATATATATAATTATATATATATATATATTACATTTAAGGTTGTATATTATGTTAAAAATATGGTTACAAATTTGCATAACGTATTTTCATAAATTTGCTAGATTTTATAAATTTTCTTACTTTTAAAGGTAGTTTTTTCATTTTGTTATTTACACATTACGATTGACCGAATAGACTGAATAGATCAAATTATAAATACTATAATTTTATATTATATACATTTTACATTTATCTTAAAATTTTTAATCATAATTTTTAATATGTAATTATTTTCTACACTCTTAGTACTCTATATATCACCTTACTTTAATTATATTTTATATTTTATAATTTTTGGTTTAAAATTTCAATACAGCTTTTTTAAAAATAAAATCGATTCGTTCGGTCCAAAACCGAACCGAATTATTTCGGTTCCGTTCAGTCCGGTCCAAATTACAATTTCGGTCCGGTCCGGTCCAAGAGAAAATGGTAATTCGGTTTTTCGGTCTATTTGGTTCGGTCTGGTTTTGGACCGAACCGACCGAATGCTACGCCCTAGGGGAATGAAGTCGTCACGCTAAAACTCAAACATAATATCAGTATCAGGTAGAATATAATCATATGGCACACCTTTGGATAAATGGTGTGTGCTTGGTACGCCTATCATTACAGGTATCCTCTTGATACATCAATAGCTAAGGAGTGTCCTGTAGATACACCAGCAACTGGGGAAAGAACAGAAAAGAGAACATGACAAGTAACATATGCACATATATGCCAATGTGTACGATGTATTGCATACATGCGCCAAATAAAATGAAGTAATAACTGCGATAGGCCCGGTGAAGAGTCGTGTTGATGGGATCATTTCAGTAAACTAATAAGCTAAATTCTGTTAACGAAGGAATTTGGTTAACAAAGATTTGAGGTTCGCGGTCAGAATCAAGATCTGCGGTTGTGGTCCTTCGCCGTGAAAGTCGTCGGAGTATGGTGATTCTGATGAATTGGGGGCTGAGATCGATAGCATATAGAGTTATCGCTTCTAATCCCTTACAATGTGCCTACACACCTCCTATTATAGAGGATCAAACCCTACGTAGTTCTTGGAGAACAAGAAACCTAGATAGACTTGGCTTCTCATTCCGTGCCCCAATAGAAGTTGTCGAACCAACTTCCTATTATAACTCGAACATTGATTTGCTTTAGGAGTGCCCGGCGATGCGGCCTAGTCACAAAGGCCCAATGCTCGGTTACGACTTCGAAACTTCACGGATAAGGAAACTCCCCGACCGATGGATATCCTGTTGGTGAGACTGCGTAGATGTATGAACAGTTACGTGATAACTCGACATGAGAACAATACTAGAACAAGACAGGTTAATAATACTACGACTACACAAGAAATCAGAAGAAATGAAGACAAGGCAAATACAAAGAATCAAAAGATTAGAAGAAAGCTTGAAGTTTGTTTACAGATCACTGAAAGAAGTTCATTAATATGATCATGCCTCAGTGAAGAATAAGGTTAAAGACTTTCAAGATTTCAGAAATGATGCAAATTCAGTGTATAAGTGCTACCGGAAGATTTCAGTGTATTGGCATTAATTGAAGATAGACAGTGTTCGAAGCATATGAATCTGAAGAACTGAAGACATGGTATAGACAGAGGTTAAAGAAGACAGTTGCAGTCTTGAAGTTATACCCACTGGCAGGAGTTCATTTATATGTTCAAGCGTAGGTAAATAATAGTGAATGAAGTATTCAAGATTGTAGTAGCAATGAAGACGTTGTCTAAAGTACCAGAAAGGATTCCGGTGAAAGTACATTTGTTTATTGAAAGTCAATGTTTGAAGCGATGAAATTGTTGCAAGCTTAACAATGTAATCAAAGATATAATACGAATACCTGAATCGAAGCTAGTCGTCTGTGAACCAGTCCAGTTGCACTAGGCGTCAGTAATTTGTGAAAGGAATCTGAGTATTATCATTAGAAAGACTGTTAAGTGAGGATTCGTATCTGGATATGGTAGATATATGGTTTATACGAAGACTCAGAGAGAAGACTTGAAGACGAGACTGTTTAAGGGTTAAAGCAATCTACAGAAACTAAGTCAAAGTGATCACTACCTTGTAGTAGGAGTCACCCTGATCAGTATATTGAATATTAGAATCAATATTTTGGTATTACAGTTCAATATTTGATTACAGGAACTGAGCTTGACTTGGTACGAGCCTCAGGGAAAAAACAGGAGCAAAAATAAAATTCTAAGTGCATGTATGCATACAAGGGTCGCAAGTAACTCATGCAGGAAATGTTTCTAAGGCAAAAATTTCCCCTTGGTACTCTAGGTCGCAAGTAAGTCTTGCACTACTACAACAGGGGTCGCAAGTAACTAATGCATGCCAAGAAACTAAGTAAAAATCCTCCTCCTAGCTCCCTTGGTCGCAAGTAACTCATGTCAATATAATCATCATTCCTGTGAATTATAGGTGTTATTTACTAGGTGATTAGTATGTATATAACTGTTATTTATTAGCTGTAAATCTTTGACTTGTACCAGCTGTATTAGGCTTGATATAGGCTGATATTATGGGATATGATAGGCAGATTATAGGGGATTTTGTAGGCTGATTTCCAGGCAGATTTACTGGGATCTGTCGGCTGATTTGTAGCTCTAATTAGCTCTGCTGTACCTATAAATATAGGAGCTTGTTGTATAACTTTTTCATTGAAAGAAATAAGCATTTTCACACATATTTATCATGGTATCAGAGCTGATTATTTAAAATCTGCTTCTGCACTTCTTGTCCTACTTCATAATCAGTTTTTTTTTAGTCTGACCTTCTTGGAATTCATCTCTTGGTTCTTGTTTCTTCTCGAATCATGTCATTGGAGCAATCTAACAACTTTATTGTTCGTTTTAATGGGAAGAACTACTCTGCTTGGTCTTTCCAATTTGAAATTCTTGTCAAAGGAAAAGAATTATGGGGCTACGTTGATAGAACAGTTTCTGCATCGACAACAAAGAAGATGAACTTGCGAAATGGAAGGTGAAGGATGCTCAAATTATGTCTTGGATTCTTGGGAGTATGGAACCCTCCATGATTCCCAATCTTAGGCCTTACAAGACTTCTAAAGATATGTGGGGTTACTTGAAAAAAGTTATACAATAAGCTCCTATATTTATAGGTACGACAGAGCTAATTAGAGCTACAAATCAGTCGGCAGATCCCACTAAACCTGCCTGGAAATCAGCCTACAAAATCCCCTATAATCTGCCTATCATATCCCATAATATCAGCCTATATCAAGCCTAATACAGCTGGTACAAGTCAAAGATTTGAAAGAGATGTGTCCTAAGTCCAATCATGTATGATGATTTAAGAATAATTTTTATGTAATCTATTTTGATTTCATTGATATTAATAAAAGACTTGTTTTGGTTTTATTGCGGGCTTTATCTATTTAAGTGTTTAAATAAGATATACCATAGTTTAGAGTAAAGCTTTTTATGGATTATGATGAGATCATAATAATGAGACCTAAAAGATGATAACTCTAAACTTAAATATTTCCCGGTCGTAGGATTACTAACTGGTAATTAGTAATCCGCAAAGATCGGTACATACTATGCTTGCTTCATTATGAAGGATGTCTGTTCTCATAGACATTTGTGTGGTGACACTATAGCTAGTATATAGGTGCTTATTATAGAATAAGTTCACTGAACATGACTCACACAGCTGAACAACTGATGGAGTTCACTCACGTGTCAGCAGTTGTTCACATAGTGACAGTTGTACAAGTATCCTTAGACTCGAGGTCATCATAGTCATCTTGTGTACACTGAACTATGTTTTGGTTTAGTTCTTAGTCTCCAGGGAAAATTATAAGGGCTCTAATGGGTAGAGGAATTTGTACACGAAGATAGTGTATGATCAATAGAGGATCTACCCCTTCCAGTGAAGGAAGATAATGTTCAATGCTGATCCACTTATGCTAGTTCAGGAATCTCTGGCCAGAGTGAATGAAATTAGAAAGGAGTTTCTAATTTACATTAAATAGAACTAAGTATAGTGAATGGGAAAGCAAATGATTAAATAAGATAGGCTTGACACAAGTTCCATGCCTTGTATTTAATCGTGACATTGCAGGGTAGAAGGAATTGATTGTACGGTAACTACTCACTGAATAGGTTCTTGGTATTCTAAGCAGTGAATTCGTATTATCCGGATAGTCGCGATATGCTGAGAAGTATCCCTCACGATGTAGAATAAATATGATTAATTTATTAATTAATCATATTTAATAAATTAGAGAATTTATATAAATAATAATAAAATAGTTTTATTATTATTTATTTCTACTACCGGCTTAATATTGAACCTACAGGATCACACCATAAAAGAGAATGATTTAATGGTGGAGGAATTAATTAATAATGGCTGGTAATTATTTATTTGTGAAATAAATAATTAATTAGCAGATTTAATAATTGATTAAATGAGATTTAATTAATTCTTAATATTATTAATTAAGAATTTAATTTTGGAGATTAAATCAAGTGAGAGAATTATTTTTCTAAAGTGTTTAGAAAAGGGATTAATGATTAAAAGGTATTTTAATTATTAGTTAATTGGTTAATAAGAATAATCAATTAAAGGGTTAATAATAATAATATTTTATGGAAAATTTTCAGCTGAAAATTTTGCCTATAAATATACTATTATAAACCCTATTTACCTCAACCCAAATAATTAACCCTAATTCTAAAGTAGAACAAAAGGGAGACAACTAATTCTCTCAACCTCTTCCTCCTCCATCACATTGTACTCTTGGTGGATACCGGTGGAGTGCTTCACACTTGAGGAGCAGCTGCTAGGGATTTCCGTTCATCGTTCTTGGATCGCTATTAAAGACCTCCATCTTTTCATTAACGTAAAGCTTCTTAAGGTAAACATATTGAACTACTGCGGAGGGTTTCAGGTTTTTTTAAGATTTAAATTTACGTTTTCGTTGCGTTTATGTGCTAAAAACCCTTCAATGGCATCAGAGCTACTTGCGAAAAGTTTTTAATTCGTTTATGTGTTTAACTGTTTTCGATATATGAGCATGTACGTGATTCGCCATGATTTGATGTTGATATAATATGCTTATATATGTATGGTTTTGAATATATGATATTCATGTGAGTTGTATAATCATAAGATGATTATGTAATCTGTATATATACTGATAGGGTCTTACTCTATTGAGAACCTTTTTTTGGTGAGATATGAGATCTAATTTCAACCACAAAAATTTAAATATATTTTTAATCTAGACCATTCATTTTAAATTTTATCATCTTCCCCAAATATCATCTCTTACATCTTCTTTCTACTTACCACCCACCATTACCTCCAACCACCGACAACCACCATTTCCGGCCACCACCACCACCGGTGACCACCACTACCTCCAGCGATCACCAGAAAATCACCACCGGTAAATATAAAACTACCACCGTCAAATCAAAGATCACCAACGGACTACAAAAAAATCACCACCGAAAATATAAAATCACCACCGCCAAACTTAAAATTACCATCGGAAAACTAAAAATCACCACAAAAAATAAAAATAACCACCACAACCACCCCACTGCATCTCTATCCAGCCATGCTCTGACAACCAGAATAAAAAAATTCACTAAATCAAACTATCACAACCACCACATCACAATCACACATGTCTGTCATATACCATTAATCATTGCAATCAACCAGAAAATCACCGAATATCAAACTAAATCACCAAGAATCCTCATATCTGAACAGTAAATCAGCAAATCGCCTTTGTTTAGAGCTCGAGCAGAGCTTTAATGGCGTCTCGATCGCTACAGGATTTCTGCACATCAATCTCTTTCGTCCTAAGCATCGTCAATGATTTAATTGGAGCACACCGTCTTGATTTGAAGAAAAGTGTTGATGATGGCGGAGGTGATATAGATGTGTTGCTAGAGTTTAAGGTGGTGTAATGGTGATCGATGGCAGGGGCGAAGGGAGGGAGGGGTGGAGAGAGAAGATCGTAGATCCGGTGCTTTTTCCGGCGACGGTGGTGGCCAGTAGTTGGCGGCGGAGACCAATGGGGGCTGGTGAGGTAGGGGTGGGTGAAGAGAGTGTGTTGGATGAGAGAGATTAAAGATAAAAAAAGTATAAAATATAAAATGGGTGGTTGAGATTTAATGTAGGGATACAAATTATATGGCTGAGATTAGATCTCAATTCTCAATTTAATTGGGGTTCTCATTTGAGTAACTCCCTATACTGATATATACATAATTTATGTTTGTTCTAATTATGAGAGTCATATTAGATACGGATTCTGAATTGGCTGCTGCAGATTTGCTGAAATCTGGGTCTGGTGTCCGATTTACGCAAACGAATACCCTATTCCATAGGTAAACGAGCGTCTGAACAAAACTGATAGCTAATGCTATCAACGACTCGTCTGAAAGGCGTTTGACGTCGTTTACTGCCCGTAAATAGTGATTCTTGTTTTTCTGATTTGATTCAGATTTTTCTGATTTTTGTCATATTTTTTTTATGATTAGATCATGGATAATATGATATGTTAAGATCAGATTATGTAGTTTTAACATGCTTTTATGTGTTGTATAAGCATGGTGGATGGTTATGGCCTTTCGACCTTAGTGTAATGGTTTTGATTTTGGTTTTGGTTTTAAATACGACTTGCATGTCGTCAATCTTTGTAATCATAAATCTCGAATGTAACTCGAGTTATTCTTGTAAGTTCATTAGATTAGTTTTACTTACAATCATGTAATGTAATTGAAGACTTAAGAAGGCTATCCAATGGAGGTGATACAAAGAAGAAGACGAGGCATACAAGAAGTCTAAGCAAAGAAGAAGACTTATGTAATAAGTAGTTGTATTTAGTTCCATCACCATATTAGATTGACCTTGATCTTTATCATGAGCTTGATAAAGATCACATAGGATGGGCCATAACCAAACACATTTACTTTATTGCACTTTACATTTACTTGTTTATTTAATTTTATATATGAGATATATGCCTATGTTTACCATGCGATGATAGATTTAGGTGAACTTAAATCAATATAAGGCGTGCTCTAGAAACTCTAGAATAGGAATCGTTTCTTGCCTTAACAATAATATTATGAATACAATCATGAGATTTTTGTGTTTATGAAACACGTAATTAAATATGAATTTTCAATATTGAGATAAAGGATGATTCTATCAAAAGCAGATTTCTATCTGTAAGAAAGGGGTATTAAGTGACGCCTCTTGACAATGCTCCCCCCGATCTGGGAATCATCTGATTATCGATTATTGATTTGAAATATTTAATTTAAAAGGAAGAATCTCTTTATAATATGATTATGATTGTAACATAATATAATCCCTCTAAAATTAAATAATATCAAGTAGTAATTGGTCAATGACATAATGGGCTTGTGTCGGTCATAGCCTTCCAACATGGTGGAAAGTGGTTCTTCTTTTTAAATCATTGTTGTTTCGTGCTACAGCCGAGGGATTTGATTTCGAAATAAGAAATACTTGTCTATTACATAGAGATGTGTACATTGAATTAGAATCTAAAGGTCGTTACGTGCTACAGCCGTGGGCCGTTGGAGACTGATTCAATTGTACGAAATGTTGGGTTAGACTTGACTTAGAATATTGAGTTTGTCGTGCAACAGTCGTGACTCAATTATTCAAGAAGCTAAAGTTTTATTAGGGAATAACATAAGATGTAATTGACAAGATTTGTCTGTCTATTGAACATCACATGACGTTTCGTGCTACAGCCGAGGTTGTGTGATGGAATGTAGGATCCCTATTCCCACTAGCATTATGAATGCTTAATTTTCACTTAGGGGTTGTATAAATAGATAAACTAGTGGGAGCCACTTATGAATAAAGACCCGATTCATATAGTGTCTTGAAATGAAATTGAATATTTTCTAAGTGTTGTTATGTGTTCATCATTTACAGATTTACTATATTCGTTATGTCTTCAGCATTATCACTCCGGAGTATACTAGATGCTCACAAGTTGACTGGTCCTAATTTTGCTGGCTGGCTTCGAAACTTGAGAATTGTTCTCAGGGTTGAGAAGCTGGAATATGTGCTTGACTCACCTAAGCCTACTGAACCTGCTAGCAGTGCACATAATGATGAACATGTTGTGTATCGTAAGTGGATAGATGATGCAAATGTTGCTCAATGCATCATGCTAGCTTCCATGAACATTGAGCTACAGAAGCAACATGAGCATATGGATGCTCACACTATCCTTATGCATCTACAAGAGTTATATGATGTGGCAGGGAGGACAGCTCGATATGAGATATCGAAGGAACTGTTCGGTTGTAGGATGTCTGAGGGATCATCTGTGAATGACCATGTACTTAAGATGATCAATTTGATTGAACGTCTTGGATAACTTGGTTTTGCCATGGATGGGGAGCTGAGCCAAGACTTGGTCTTGCAATCACTTCCGAGTTCGTTCTCGCAGTTTGTTGTGAACTTTCACATGAATAAGCTGGATGTCAGCCTGCCTGAACTCCATAACATGTTGAATACTGTGGTCGAATTTCCCCCCTAAGAAGAGTTCTGTTCTTCTAATTGGTGAAGGTTCCAATCCTAAGAAAAGGAAGAAGAACCCTTCCAAGAAGAAGAAAGTAGGTGAGAAAAAGCCGGTTCCACCAAAAGCTGAAGACCCTAAGAGCAAAGCTATTTGCTTTCACTGTAACAAGGCGGGGCACTGGAAGAGGAACTGCAAGGTTTACCTTGCAGAATTGAAGAAGAAAAAGGGTAGTGAGACAACCGCTTCTGATTCAGGTATATTCATGATCGAAGTTAATATGTCACTAAGTCAAATTTCTACTTGGGTATTAGATACCGCCTGTGGTTCTCATATTTGCAATTTGTTGCAGGGACTAAGGAGAAGTAGGACTCTTGAAGAAGAGGAGGTAATTCTACGGATGGAAAATGGAGCAAGAGTTGCTGCTGAAGCTGTAGGATCATTTCATTTACATATGCCTACGGGCAAGACTATTGTTCTAATTAATTTTTATTTTGTTCCCTCGATTATGAGGAATATTATTTCTATTCCATGTTAGACTTGGCTGGATTTTCGTTTGTTATTCAGAATAATAAATGTTCAATTATTAGAGATAACGTTCTTTATGGAAGTGGTATTTTAAACAATGGTCTGTATGTATGTGACGTAGGGCATAATTTACTACAAATTGAACATACTAATAAAAGAAAAAGGGATGATGAAAATTTCACTTTCTTGTGGCACTGCGGACTTGGTCATATTAGTGAATTTAGACTGCAGGACATTGCATAAGGAAGGGTTACTTGACCCCTTTGATTTTGAATCATATCCTACATGTGAGTCTTGTCTATTGGGTAAAATGACCAAATCTCCATTTAGTGGACATGGAGAGAGGGCTGCAGATTTGCTAGGATTGGTACACACGGATGTATGTGGACCAATGTCTACGCAAGCCATGGGTGGATTTTCATACTTCATTGCTTTCATAGATGATCGATCTAGATTCAGATATGTGTATGATGAAACACAAGTCTGAAGCCTTTGAAAAGTTCAAAGAATATAAGTATGAAGTGGAGAAACAAACCAAACATAGTATTATAACTCTTCGATCAGATCGAGGTGGTGAATGCTTGAATGGAGAGTTTTTAGCTTATCTCAAAGAAAATGGTATAGTCTCCCTAATGGACTCCTTCATATACTCCACAGTTAAATGGGGTATCTGAAAGGAGAAATCGAACTTTGTTAGACAAGGTTCGGTCCATGATGAGCTATGCGAATCTTCCAGTATTCCTGTGGGGTTATGCATTGGAAACCTGAGCATATTTACTGAATAAGGTGCCTTCCAAATCTGTTCCTCAAACTCCATATGAGATATCGAAAGAAAGGAAACCGAGCCTTAAACACGTTAAGATTTGGGGATGTCCAGCTTATGTCAAGAAAGGTGACCCAGATAAGCTGGAATCTCGATCTATAAAATGTAATTTTGTGGGATATCCTAAAGAGACTTTAGGGCATTACTTTTACACCGATCATCGGGTGTTTGTCTCCAGACATGCTACCTTCTTGGAAAAGCAGTTTATCCTTGAAGGAAACAGTGGGAGCAAAATTGAACTTGATGAAGTTCAAGAAGCACAAACTACTACGGATCAAGTAGAAACACCTGTTCAGACTGAACAACCTTCTGTGGAACAGCCCATTCGTAGGTCAGGGAGAGTGTCTCGCCAACCTGAGAGGTATTATGGCCTTGTCATTGAGAATGACAATGAGTTGTCAATCATTGATGATGACGACCCTGTGACCTATAATGAGGTTATGAGTAGTGTTGACTTAGAAAAATGGCATAGTGCCATGACATCCGAAATGGAATCTATGTATATCAACCAAGTATGGACTCTGGTTGAGGCGCCTGAAGGTGTTAAGCCTATTGGGTGCAAGTGGGTATACAAAAGAAAGATTGGAGCAGATGGGCAGGTGGAGACCTATAAGGCCAGGCTCGTGGCAAAAGGATTCAGACAAAGGCAAGGGATTGACTTTGATGAAACTTTTTTGCATGTAGCCCTGTTAAAATCAATTCGGATTTTGCTTGCGATTGCTGCTTACTACGACTATGAGATCTGGCAAATGGACGTGAAAACGGCCTTCCTCAATGGGAAACTTGAAGAGGAAGTATATATGATACAGCCAAAGGGTTTTCTTTCCAAGGGAAATGAACACCTAGTGTGTAAGCTGGTGCGAACCATATATGGTTTAAAGCAAGCTTCTCGTAGATGGAACATTCGTTTTGATGAGACAATCAAAGAGTTTGGTTTTATCAAAAACATAGATGAACCACGTGTCTACAAAAAGGTTAGTGGGAACGCGGTAACATTTCTTGTATTGTATTGAAAGAGGAGACGTCAAGGGAGTTGACACACATAATAACGTAGCAGACCCACTCACAAAGCCACTTTCTCAAAGTCACTTTGATCGTTATAAAGACAAGATGGGTATTAGATACCAGAATGATAGGCTTTCGTACAAGTGGGAGATTGAAAGAGATGTGTCCTAAGTCCAATCATGTATGATGATTTAGGAATAACTTTTATGTAATATGTTTTGATTTCATTGATATTAATAAAAGACTTGTTTTGTTTTTATTGCGGGCTTTATCTATTTAAGTGTTTAAATAAGATATACTATAGTTTAGAGTAAAGCTTTTTATGGATTATGATGAGATCATAATAATGAGACCTAAAAGATGATAACTCTAAACTTAAATATTTCCTGGTCGTAGGATTACTAACTGGTAATTAGTAATCCGCAAAGATCGGTACATACTGTTAGGTCACACACACTGTAGAAGGGGGTTGAATACAGTGTATAGCACAATCAAATCGAATTCAAATAACACAAGTAACTGAAAACAGACTTTATTCAAAGTAATAAACTCTGTTACAATATGGAACTGTCCTCTCTCAGTGATGAACAAATATCACGAGAGCTGCTAGGGTTACAATGAATAATATTCTCGATAATGATAACACTTATAGTGTAAACCCTATGTCTGTATTTATATACTATATAGTTACAAGATAATTTCTAATTGATATGGAATATAATTCTGCTTCCTAAAATATATCAATCAGATATCTTTTCTTCCAAGTATTCTATTCTTCATAGAATTCCTTCTTCATGCATATCTCTTCTTACATTTGTCTCGATCTTCTCTTCCTTTAATCATCCGCCTTCCTTATCTGAACGTTTCCTTTAAGTCCTGATATTATCTCCTGATAAATATCTCCTGAACCTTAAGTACTGATGACTTAAGTTCTGACTTCAGTATAAGTGCTGATTTCAGTTAAGTACTGATTTGTCCTGTTTAAGTAAGATCTGAAAACTAAACATAAATCATATTAGTCATGACATTATCAAATATATCTAACAATCTCCCCCAACTTGTAAATTAGCATAATATACAAGTTTAACAGATATTTGATGATGTCAAAAACATTAAGTACAAATGCATGAGAATTTGACTAGATAACTACAACTTACAGTCCTTAAAGCTTTACCAACTTTAACTTCTGATAACAATTTCAGTCTGTATTCATATCAGAATTTGAGCAGTTGTAGATCTTGACTTGGCTTCACTTTCTGATCTCTCTGATGTCAGGAATTTTTCTGAGATAGTTTTTTAACAAACATCTCTCAGCATATCTGAGTTCATCAATCATCCTCCTTTTAGCATCTTTAAGTTCTGCAGAATCTTCACCAGTTTGGAAGATAGCAGCCCTGAGATCATTTATTCTAGCTTTCCTTATGTCCTGATCCAGTCTGATCAAATACGCCTTGTCAGACTCAAGATTGAATTCTACAGCCTTATAACCCAGAAAGGTAGTTATAATCTTAGCAGAGTTAGGTTTCATCTCAACAATATCACCCTTGTGATCTCTGTACTTTGGATGATATGTGCTGTCAGACTTTACAGAGTAAAACCTTTTCTGTCTCTGAATTTGAGTCGTCAAATAGTTTGCAGCACTTTCTGTTATTCTATCATTCACTTGAAGTAAGAATAATACATGTTCCAATTCTTCAAAATACTTCAGTTGAATAGCATTTTCCCTTATATGGTAAACCCTACCATCTATCATAAAGTACAACAAGATGTGTTCTTTCAAGTAAGTATGGTAAACCATTTGTATAGATTCTAGTTGATTCAATCTTTCAGGAGTTGCTCCAACACCTGGTTCACTTAAGGAAGTTGGATCATTGGTTGTGTTTTGTATTCTTCTTTCATCAGCACTACCCAATCCAGATTTATCTCTTGCTTCCTTTCTAGTAACCACTCTTGCTTCAAAACCACTTGCAACAGTCTTCAAAGGTTGAGTCTGTTTGGCTTTGCTGAAACCTGGTAGGAGTATCTTTGAAGGTTTAACATGAGCAATGTCAGAGGTTTCCTTTTCCTTATCTTCAGATATCAAGTCAACTTGAGCTATGTCAGAGGTTACTTGCTTCTTTGTAATATCAGAACTAATTATATCTTGACTCTGAACAACTTAAGCCATGTCAGAGGTTGTTTTAGAAATCTTTCTTGAAGTCAGAGTAAGATCGGAATCTTCAACAGTAATTTCTTCATTCACATGAGGCACATAAACCTTTACAGGTTCACCAACTTTTTCTTTGCCCTTAGACCTTGGATCTATCTGCAACTGTGATTTAGCCTTGGTTGCTTCAAGATTTGTCCTTTCTTTTATCACAATGCCTTTGGCCTTAGGAAGTTTCTTTTTACCAACAGAAGCTTCAGATTTAGAATTAACTTTTTCTAACTTAAGTCTAGCTTCTTCTTCCATCAGACTCTCAAGGTCCATTCCTGGATTTTCTTTCAGAAATAACTGTCTTGAAATTTCTTCATCAAGATCCAAAAGTTCATCAGAACTTATCCTTTTACCAGTATCAGAAGTAATTCTTTTTCCAGTATCAGAACTTGTCCTATGACTTGTAGTTTCAGCTCTTCTTGATGAGAGACTTCTACCTTGACCATGACCTCCACCCATTCCAGAGTTTCCCTGGTCATCTTTTCCATCATCCTTCCCCTTCAGTGTCTTAACAGTTTTGTATTTAGACTTAAGTACCTTCTCCCCCTTTTTGGCATCAGCAGGTAAGAGAAGAGAGACAAGCAATTCCACTGAGGATTGGATTTTATCGAGTTGAGATTGCTTAGAAACTTGATTTTTCAAAATTTCATCAATTTGAGACTGTTGCTTCTCTTGGGTCTTCTCAATGTAAGCAACTCTGTCAAAGGTAGGTTTGAAAAAGTTTTTCTTGTTCAGCTTAACAAGTGTATCTTGCTGCATTAAGAGTTCTTGAACCCTATTCAACTTGTCTTGAGTGATAGACTGTTGACCTTGAAGGTGTCGTGTAGTAAGTGCAGTAACTCTTAGCTGTCTTGAAATCATCATTAATTAACATCTCATCAGCTTTTGCCAAGTGCTCAGCAAGAATTTTTTCAGATGGAACAAAGATAACTGTGTTCCACTCCTTAGTCCACTCCTGTCCTCTAGGAGTTTCACTCCAAGGTACTGGTGCATCTCCTCGAACAAACTTTTTGACTAATTCAGATTTAGGAACAGTTTGTTGAGGTGCATGTCCTGAAGGACCAGCTTCATCAGCATTTGCAGCATCAGAACTTACAAATTCAGCATCCTCTGATAAAAGAACAGTATGAGAGGCTATGGAGGCTTCAACATCATCCTCTAAGTGCTGATCTGCTTCCAAGTTCTGATCAACAGCCATATTCTGATGCTAACCTATAGTCTGATCTTCAATATCTAGATGCAGAGAAGGTGTTGTAGACAATTCTGGAGTTTCATTAGCATCAGTAATTGGTGTTGTTGATGGATTAATTGGAGCTGTTGGAGCTTCTAAGTAGAGAACCTCAGGCACAATTAGGTTGTGAATATCAATCTCAGCACTTGTGCCTGGGTCTGCAATAGATACTGGTTCGTGTACAGGAGACACAGGTGGTGTAGTTGCTTTATCTGTAGCAGCTTTCAGAGTTGGTGACAATGGAGGTGGAGATGCAATAGCTGTAGCAAATTTTGGCTCGTTTGAGATCAGAGATTCCTGATCTCCTTCTTTAGTTTCTTCATCCTCATCCTCTGAAACTGGCCTGTGAGCTCTCTGTTTCTTTCTTTTCTTTGAAGATGGAGATTCCTTGGGAATTTCAGCATAAGACATTCTTCTAAGCCTTTTGAGAAGCTTAGATCCCCCAATTCCAGTATCCTTCTGAGAAGAGACCTTCTCAGCTTCTTTAACAACAGGTTCTGATGCAGGAACCTGTTCCTCACTGTTTGACTCATCTCTCAGAACAATCCTCCTTCTCTTCTATGGTGGCTGAGGTACAGTCTTTGTCCTCTTGGGCTTGGAAGATGAAGGCTTTACTGTATGTGCTGATGATGAAGGTTGAGTTATCTGTGAAGGTTTGAGATGTGGTCTGATAGAGTGTTGAGTAGGTTGAGATGTATGTATGGTATGTTCTGATGATTGTTGTGGTGTCTGGGATGTACTGGTGGGTTGTATATCAGGGTAAACAAATCTGTAAGTGTTAGGATCAGCATTTACCAGGATCTGTTTTACAGACTGAGGTATCTGTAAGGGTCTAACCACCTTTTTCTTAAGGTCAGCATTTACCAAATCATTAAAAGCCCGTTTTACAAGTTTAAAGGGTGGAAATAAAGAACTGGCTGGTTGAGGTTCATTAGCACAGCAGAAAGTATATATAAGTTGACAGAATCTAGCAAAGTATACTACATTTCTATCCTCTATCATCCTATCCCCTATAAAGCCTAGCACAGCACTTGCATAATCAAAATGAGTTTGGTGAATAATAGCATACCCGATGTGCTGACTCATAATAGGAATGGCATCAAAGTTGGAACACTTATTGCCGAATGCTTTAGTGATGCAGTCGAAGAAAAAGCTCCATTCCTTTCTGATATGTGCTCTTTTCAACTGTCCAAGCTTAGCCAAACTCTTCTCATACCCCAAATTGGTCATGAGCTGTTGTAGAACTGGTTCCTCCGCTGTTGAGAAAATGCAGCCTTTTAGTAAATGTAGAGCTTTTCGAACTGCTCCAGGAGTTACCACATGCTCAACATCATTTACTTCGAAAATAATGCTTGGAGTACCAGTAGTACCACCATTATCAAAATGCCCAGTACGCCAAAATGTCAGAACTTGTTGGCAGGAAAGAACTTAAGGTTGAGTCAATGCATACCCAATTTCACTGTGTGCGAGAAGAAGTGCAAATCAGATGGAGCTTCATCATGGTTTAAGATTGCAGCACAGTTGTTGGGTATAAACTTTGCTCCATCTATAATCAAATCCTTAGGTGCCATGAGAAAAATTGAGAAATAATGTTTGCCTGTAAGGTGTTTGACAAAATGTCTGTATGAAAAAAAACGTCAGGAGATGAGATAGAATAGAAGTAAAGAAAAGAGAGATAAAGTGTGAAAGTAAATAAAAGATTTTACAATCTTCTCTCTCTTTTACTTATACACGATAGAAAAAGTAACCGTTGGATATCTGTCAGACATGCAGCAGTAAAGAATAATTAATAGGCATGGGAAAACAGTAATCATTACTTATCACATGCAGTTTTTCAAGGAAAAACTGTTCCACTTACCAAGTAATCCCATTAATTTAGGTAGTTCAGTTTTAATTTAAAATTTAAATTGTTACCACTTATTAAATTATTTTCACTGTGAAACCAATATTCTGGAAAAAATACACTAAGTGAGAGAATGACAAAAAAAAATAAACCAAGTAAACAGGTACTGCCACGTTAGAATCAGAACTTGATTTGTATCAGAGATAAAATGGTCATCAGAATATGGATAAATCAGGATATAAAAACACATCAGAATACCAAACAACTCAGAGATAAAATCTTGCAAAAATAGAAAATTTCATTAATATATTGAGAAAATACATTCATGAAATTGAAATTACAGCACAAAATTACAAGATTGTCCTAAGCTATAAATCCCATTTCTTCTTCCTACTTTCAACAAAAAGAACAACGAGACAAATGATTCGCTCCTGCTGTCGAAGAGCTTCCAACCGTTCTTCTTCCAGTCGCTCAACATGGCGATGGTAATCCATATAGAAGAACAAGAGGTCTTTCAGAACCTCTTGGGGAACAGAGTCCCAAACCTCATCAGGAATGGCAGTTACATGCCATTCCTGCTGCCATTCTGGACAGCTCATGGTGAGAGAGAAAGTATCATAATTCAGAGCTAAGTTGTAATTAACCATGATTGTGATGAGTGAAGAAGAAATTAGTTTGAGAGTTTGAGTGTAAATGAGAGATGTACTTGCTGGAATGAAGTGTTGGTTTATATAGGCAATAGAATTCCAGGAGACGCAAGGAAAATTTATTGCTGACAGGTAGAAATATTTCTACCTCGTCTCCCTAGACTGAGGAGAATAAAAACAGCCATTGGAAGTGTAAAACAAGGTTTAATGCACACAAGAAACAAGTAAACATTACTGTGCATGGACATGTACCACTAACCCTAAGTGTCTTGACTGTTAATATCTCACCCAAACATATTCTGATTGAAAATAAGACTGTTTCAGATTTTAACCACAAATAAGTCAAGTAAAGGATCAGAATTTAATATCAGCACTTAGACTTATATCAGAACTTAACAGTCATCAGAACATGATTTCTTAACTCGAAAAATGAATACCTATCTCTGTAATTCTTCAAACAAATTCTGATATCGGTTCTTCAGAACTTAATCATCAGAACTTTCATCAGAACCTGTCTTCAGAATGTATGCAATCTGACACATAAACTGTTCATCTAAAACATCATTTATCTCCTCTGTAATTTTCATCATTCATATGGAGTGCACGTGTGTGCAGTCAGCTAAATATCAGATAAAGATTAAAGTCTGATTCACTTCAGTACATCTTAGAAATAAGGCATAACTAAGAACTTTGCTCAAAATCTATCAAAATTCTGAAGCCTACTATTGAATGAGTTCATGCATGAGTCCACCTCAATTATTTTGTGCTTATTTTATGCATCTTTTGAAATTCCATTTTACAGTGGCTTCTCAGTGTGAGTCAGGACTGCTTATCAGAATTTATGCTATTATCAGAGTATTTCTCCAGTAATCATAGAGTGTGAAAAGTCACCAAGAAAAATAATTATTTGCTTTTCTGATGCATATTACTTAATACCAGCAATGCACTTGGGTCGTCCCTTCCACATTATTACTCTGTATCTCAAAGGAGTACCTGATTTTTATTCCTTTTCTTTTCCTTTTTCTTTTGATAAGTGAGGTTTATCAGCACTTAGTACATTCACCAGATTTACTAACATCAGAACTTAACAGATTAGAAGCATTATTCTAGTTTTTGACTTAGTAATAAGATAGACAAAGTAAATTAAACTAAGCTCAATATCAGAATTTGCTTGTGTTAAGAGATTTCCACATAAACAATTACTTCAAACATGGGATCTTTAGTATATTAAAGACTACTTGGTCAGCATCTAGCACAGTTATCCTCATTGGATTGACTAATCACAGAAATATTCATATCACCATTAGAGTTTAGAAGTACACATCAGACAACAATCAGTACTTAAGCAATTTTCAATTAAGCACAGAATACACAAAGACAGTAATATCTGTAAATACTGATTCATAAAGTCTGATGCATCAAAACAAAAGCTAAGCAGATTTAGAGAAAGAACCTGAAACCATTCCAAGTTCATTTACCAATCTTGTAAAAGTAGCTTCACACAGTGGTTTTGTGAAGATATCTGCTAGTTGTTGATCTGTTGGAACAAAGTACAATTCCACTGTACCTTCATCCACATGTTCCCTTATGAAGTGGTACCTAATGCTGATGTGCTTTATCATTGAGTGTTGAACTGGATTACCTATCATAGCAATAACACTTTGATTATCACAGTAAATAAGGATTTTAAAATATGTTAACCCATAATCCAGTAACTGATTCTTCATCCAAAGAATCTGTGCACAACAGCTTCCTGCAGCAATGTACTCTGCTTCTGCAGTTGATGTGGAAATTGACTTTTGTTTCTTGCTAAACCAAGAAACCAATCTGCCTCCAAGAAATTGGCAGCTTCCACTTGTGCTCTTCCTGTCAATTTTGCAACCTGCAAAATCTGCATTTGAGTAACCTATTAGTTTAAAATCTGATTCTCTGAGATACCACAATCCCAGATCAGCTGTTCCCTTAAGATACTTGAAAATTCTTTTCACAGCTGTTAAGTGAGGTTCTCTTGGATCTGCTTGAAATCTTGGATAAAGACAGGTAGCATACATGATATCAGGTCTACTAGCAGTTAGATAGAGTAAGGAGCCAATCATACCTCTGTATTCAGTAATATCTACTGATTTACCAGTATCCTTATCCAGTTTTGTTGTTGTGGCCATGGGAGTGGACGCACTTGAACAATCCTGCATTCCAAATTTCTTCAGCAAATTTCTGGTGTATTTGATTTGACAAATAAAAGTGCCTTCTTCATTCTGCTTGACTTGAAGGCCCAGAAAATAGCTAAGTTCCCCCATCATACTCATTTGATATCTTGATTGCATCAGTTTGGCAAACTTCTTACAAAGTCTGTCATTTGTAGAATCAAGATGATATCATCAACATATATCTGAACCAGGAGTAAGTCCTTTCCATGGTTGAGGTAGAACAGTATTTTGTCTATAGTTCCTCTGTTAAATCCACTTTTCAGAAGAAACTAAGCTAAAGTCTCATACCATGCTCTAGGAGCTTGCTTAAGGCCATAAAGTGCTTTATCAAGCCTATAGACATGATTTGGATATTAGGATCTACAAAGCCTGGAGGTTATTCAACATACACTTCCTCCTCCAATTCTCCATTAAGAAAAGCACTTTTCACATCCATTTGAAAGACAGTAAACTTTTTGTGAGCAGCATAAGCCAAAAACATTCTTATGGCTTCTAATCTTACAACTGGTGCAAAAGTTTCATCATAATGAATTCCCTCATGTTGAGAATATCCTTTTGCAATCAACATTGCTTTATTCCTTGTAATTATGCCATCACTATCAGTTTTGTTTCTGAACACCCACTTTGTACCAACAACAGATCTGTTCTTTGGTCTTGGCATTAGGGTCCAGACTTTGTTTCTTTCAAATTCATTTAACTCTTCCTGCATTGCTTGCACCCAATCAGCATCTTGAAGAGCTTCTTCCACTTTCTTTGGTTCAGTCTGAGAAAGAAAAGAATTATAAAGACATTCACTTGAAGTAGCTGTTCTAGTTCTGACACCTGCATCAGGATTTCCAATAATCAAATCAGGTGTATGTGATTTAGTCCACTTCCTTGCAGATGGAAGGTTTTCTCTAGAACTGGATGCTCCCCCATGATCCATGCTATCTTCATCAACATTTTCTGATGCTCCCCCTGAAACTATGCTCTCTGAGTTGGATCCTTCAGAATTTAAGTTTTCAGAACTATCAGAACTTGGCTTATCAGAACTTGATGAATCAGAACTTGAAGAGCCAGTTGTATGTTCTGATGCTTCTTGAGATGTGGTTGTATCTTCAATATGCTCCCCCTGCACAGGTGCATTCTCCTTTGACGTAGTTACCACAGTTTCAATGACATTAGAGTTTAATCCATCAGAGTTTGTAGTATCAGGACTCAGACTGTCAGGGTTTTCAGTATCAGAATTTAATTCTTCATTTTCAAATCTCAACTGATCATGATCATTGAAATTTTCAAGTCCAGTAATCTTCTTATCATCAAAAGATACATTGATAGATTCCATGACCACCCTTGTTCTCAAGTTGTAGACTCTGAAGGCTTTTGTGGAAAGTGGATATCCAACAAAGATTCCTTCATCAGCTTTTAGATCAAATTTGGATAGCTGTTCAGGATGAGTCTTAAGAACAAAACACTTGCATCCAAATACATGAAAATACTTCAGATTTGGCTTCTTTTTCTTCACCATCTCATATGGTGTCTTTCCTTGCTTGTTAATGAGTGTTGCATTCTGAGTAAAACAAGCAGTCTGCACAGCTTCAGCCCAGAAATAGGTTGGAAGCTTTGCTTCATCAAGCATAGTTCGTGTAGCTTCAATGAGAGTTCTATTCTTTCTTTCAACAACTCCATTTTGCCGTGGAGTTCCAGGAGCAGAAAATTCCTGCTTGATTCCATGGTTTTTGCAGAACTCTTCCATTGTCAAATTCTTGAATTCAGTGCCATTATCACTTCTTATTATCTTCACAGAATCTTTGACCAATTTATCCAGTTGTTTGACATGATCAATCAAGATAGATGCAGTTTCACTTTTTATGTGCAAGAAATACACCCATGTGTATCTGGTGAACTCATCCACTATGACCATAGCATATTTCTTCTTTACAATAGACATGACATTCACTGGACCAAATAGATCAACATGTAGTAGGTGATAAGGCTCAAGAATTGATGATTCAGTCTTGCTCTTGAATGAAGATTTCCTTTGTTTAGCCTTCTGACAAGAATCACAAAGGTCATCAGGAGCAAATACTGACTTTGGCATTCCTCTCACAAGATCTTTCTTGACTAGTTCATTTATATTGTTGAAATTTAAATGAGAGAGTTTCTTGTGCCAGTTCCAGCTTTCTTCAATTGATGCTCTACTCATCAGACAGATTGCAGAACCATCAGTACTTGTTGAAAGCTTGGCTTCATAAATGTTACCATGCCTGTATCCTTTCAGAACAACTTTGCCTGTAGATTTACTTACAACTTCACAGTGTTCTTCAAAGAAATCGACATGATAACCTCTGTCACAGATTTGACTAACACTCAGCAGATTGTGTTTAAGTCCTGAGACCAGAGCTACTTCTTTAATGATGACATTCCCAAGACTGATATTGCCATATCCCAATATTTTTCCAATATTGCCATCTCTATAAGAAACACCTGGGCCAACCTTCTCCACAAAGTCTGATAGAAGGGCTTTATTTCCAGTCATATATCCTGAACATCCACTGTCCAGGACTAGAATGTTTTTCCTGTTGCCCTGCAATCACAAAGACCACTAATGATTAGTTTTAAGGACCCAGACTTGCTTGGATCATTTGGCCTTATTAAGTTTGTTAACATTTGCAGCGGATTTTGCATCAGAGTTTATGTTAACATTTTTCTTATCAGCATTTATACTATCAGACTTTATATCATAACTTATACTAGAAGGAACAATGCTAACTTTCTTTAAAGAAGGTTTTATTTAATAATAATCATAGTACAAACTATGATATTCCTTACAAGAATAAATGGAATGCCAGAAACTACCACAATGAAAACAAGGATTTTGTGGCTTATATCTAACAGACTGACTCTTAACTCCTGACTTTGAAGGTAAGGAGTTTATGTTCTTATTAGGAACAGTTTTATAATCATTGCTTTTATTCACACCTTCCTTTTCATTCCTATTTTTCCTAGGTGATTTTACCTTGTTTGCATTCTTAACATCTTTCAACTTATGCTTAAGCTGCTTCTTTGTCATTAAGCCTATGTTAACTTCAGTTGTCTTTTCCTATTTTAGTTTGTCAGAAGTTAATTCCTCTTTAACTTCTGATTTCACAGTTTCAGACTTTACAGCTACAAACTTAACAGGTTTTAACTTTGGCTTTTGTTTAACAACTATAGGCTTAATATCTACAGTTCCTTTATCATTCTTATCATCTTCATAACCTAAGCCCTCTTTCCAGTTTCCACTACTTAACAAATTCTGAGTTGTTCTGCCAGAGTTAGTCCAAGTCCTGATAATCTCTCTTTCCTTTTCTAACTCAGTTTTTAGAGATTCATTCATTTTAAGTACTTCATCCCTAACATAGAAAGTATCATCTCTATCTCTCTGAGTTTGATGGAACATGACTAACTCTTTTTCTAGATAATCATTCCTCTTCTTACAAGCAAGATTTTCAGAAGTTAATCTTTCACATGTTAAAGTTTGATCTCTATAGCTAATGAACATGGTTTTAAGATATCTTCTCAACTCATTAATATCATCAGTATGAAAGGCATAAGTAGTTTGAGGTACCTTTAACTCAGCAACATCAGAACTGCTATCAGCATTTGCCATATCAGCATTTGCCATCAAGGCATAGTTCTCCTCACTTTCAGAATCTGAAGTGTTTGTCCAGCTTTTCTTCTTTGTGACAAGAGCCTTGCCTTTGTCACTCTTCACTTTCTTGCAATAAGGAGATATGTGGCCTTTCTCACTACAGTTGTAGCATTTGACATTGGTGTAATCTCCTCTGTCAGACTTCCCTCCTTTACCTTCAGATTTTCTGAAATTCTTCTTATCAGAACTTGCACCTTTCCTGGAAAATTTCTTTCCATTCCTGAACTTCCTGTATGCAATCCTTGTGATTCCTTTCACCATAAGAGCACACAGCTTCATCATCTCCTCATCAGCATCCATCCCAGGCGAGCTTTCAGTTTCTGAGTCACCATCACTATCAGAACTTGATGACTCAGTATCAGACTTTGTGAAGAGTGCTTTACCCTTGCCTTTCCTTGAGGTCGCTGCCTTGGGAGATTCTTCTTCAGCCTTAAGAGCAACTGTCCTTGACTTTCCTCCTTTCCTCTTACTTCTTTGTTCCATCTCAAGTTCATGAGTCTTGAGCATCCCATAAATTTCATCAAGAGTTGTTTCTTCAAGATTATAGTGTCTCTTACGGTTGTTGCCTTCAAATCCCAGCTTTCAGGAAGAGCTAACAGGAATTTAAGGTTTAAATCTTCAAGATCATACTCCTTATCAACCAATGACAAATCATTCAAGAGTTTGACAAATCTGTCATATAAATCAGTCAATGACTCATTGGGCTTTGAGTCAAAGTGTTCATACTCTTGAGTGAGTATTGTCTTCCTGTTCTTCTTAATCGAATCAGTTCCCTGGCACCTTGTTTCCAAGGCATCCCATATCTCATTTGCAGTCTTGCAGTTTATTACCCTGTTCGACATTACATTATCAATGGCACTATGCAACAAGTGTCGTACCTTAGCATCCTTAGCAATTGATGCGATATCTTCAGCAGTGTAATCACTCTTTTCCTTTGGTACAGACTTTGCTGCTTCACCTGCAACTGCAACTGCGAGTTTTGTTGGTTTGTGAGGTCCTTCATTGATTCTGTCAAGATATTCTGGATCTGTAGCTTCCAGAAACATAGTCATCCTCACCTTCCATATGGGATATTCAGATGGTTTCAGTATGGGAACTATAATGGTCTTATACCGACTATGGATTTGAGTCTTTGGAGGTTCTTCAATTTTGGTGGGCTTGGTTGGAGTTTCTGCTTCAGACATGATTGTTTTTGGATCTTAAACTGTTTGTGTGTTAACAGATAGGCTCTGATACCACTTGTTAGGTCACACACACTGTAGAAGGGGGTTGAATACAGTGTATAGCACAATCAAATCGAATTCAAATAACACAAGTAACAGAAAACAGACTTTATTCAAAGTAATAAACTCTGTTACAATATGGAACTGTCCTCTCTCAGTGATGAACAAATATCATGAGAGCTGCTAGGGTTACAATGAATAATATTCTCGATAATGATAACACTTATAGTGTAAACCCTATGTCTGTGTTTATATACTACACAGTTACAAGATAATTGCTAATTGATATGGAATATAATTCTGCTTCCTAAAATATATCAATCAGATATCTTTTCTTCCAAGTATTCTATTCTTCATAGAATTCCTTCTTCATGCATATCTCTTCTTACATTTTTCTCGATCTTCTCTTCCTTCAATCAGCCGCCTTCCTTATCTGAACGTTTCCTTTAAGTCCTGATATTATCTCCTGATAAATATCTCCTGAACCTTAAGTACTGATGACTTAAGTTCTGACTTCAGTATAAGTGCTGATTTCAGTTAAGTACTTATTTGTCATGTTTAAGTAAGATCTGAAAACTAAACATAAATCATATTAGTCATGACATTATCAAATATATCTAACACATACTATGTCTGCTTCATTATGAAGGATGTCTGTTCTCATAGACATTTGTGTGGTGACACTACAGCTAGTCAGTATGTGCTTATTATAGAATAAGTTCACTGAACATGACTCACACAGCTGAACAACTGATGGAGCTCACTCACGTGTCAGCAGTTGTTCACATAGTGATAGTTGTACAAGTATCCTTAGACTTGAGGTCATCATAGTCATCTTGTGTACACTGAACTATGCTTTGGTTTAGTTTTTAGTCTCAGGGGACAATTATAAGGGCTCTACTGGGTATATGAATTTGTACACGAAGATAGTGTATGATCAATAAATGATCTACCCCTTCCAGTGAAGGAAGAGAATGTTCAATGCTGATCCACTTATCCTAGTTCAGGAATCTCTGGCCAGAGTGAATGAAATTAGAAAGGAGTTTCTAATTTACATTAAATAGAACTAAGCATAGTGAATGGGAAAGCAAATAATTAAATAAGATAGGCTTGACTCAAGTTCCATGCCTTGTATTTAATCGTGACATTGCAGGGTAGAAGGAATTGATTGTACGGTAACTACTCACTGAATAGGTTCTTAGTATTCTAAGCAGTTAATTCATATTATCTGGATAGTCGCGATATGCTGAGAAGTATCCATCACGATATAGAATAAATATGATTAATTTATTAATTAATCATATTTAATGAATTAGAGAATTTATATAAATAATAAAATAATAGTTTTATTATTATTTATTTCTACCACCGGCTTAATATTGAACCTACAGGGTCACACCATAAAAGAGAATGATTTAATGGTGGAGGAATTAATTAATAATGGCCGGTAATTATTTATTTGTGAAATAAATAATTAATTAGCATATTTAATAATTGATTAAATGAGATTTAATTAATTCTTAATATTATTAATTAAGAATTTAATTTTGGAAATTAAATCAAGTGAGAGAATTATTTTTCTAAAGTGTTTAGAAAATGGATTAATGATTAAAAGGTGTTTTACTTATTAGTTAATTGGTTAATAAGAATAATCAATTAAAGGGTTAATAATAATAATATTTTATGGAAATTTTTAGCTGAAAATTTTGCCTATAAATATACTATTATAAACCCTATTTGCCTCAAACCAAATAATTAACCCTAATTCTAAAGTAGAACAAGATGGAGGCAACTAATTCTCTCAACCTCTTCCTCCTCCATCACATTGTACTCTTGGTGGATACCGGTGGAGTGCTTCACACTTGAGGAGCAGCTGCTAGGGATTTCCGTTCATCGTTCTTGGATCGCTATTAAAGACCTCCATCTTTCCATTAACATAAAGCTTCTTAAGATAAACATACTGAACTACGAATTAATAATATTTTTCGCATGGATCCTGCGGAGGGTTTCAGTTTTTTTTAAGATTTAAATTTACATTTTCGTTGCGTTTATGTGCTAAAAACCCTTCAAGATTCAAAGCTAATAAATAACAGTTATATACATACTAATCACCTAGTAAATAACACCTATAATTCACAGGAATGATGATTATATTGCCAATGCAAGGAGATTTTTCTAAGGCAAAACCCTTCCCTAGGTATGCTTGGTCGCAAGTAACTCTCCCAAGAAGGCATTAGGTCGCAAGTAACTCCCTATAAGAGCTTAGGGTCGCAGGTAAGTCTCTAAGAGGGAGTTCAAGGTCACAAGTAAGTGTGGTTTGCAAAAGAAGCTAAGTGAAATTCCCTCTAGCTAAGCCAATGTCACAAGTAACTATCCATTGCTTGTATAGGTCGCAAGTAAGCTTATATTTGACCAAGGCAAGTTGGTTTGCTTCTTTGGAGTCACAAGTAACTCTTGTTGATTATTTCTCTAATTCCTAATATGCCTCCTAGTCGCAAGTAACTCTCAGTAACAAAATTCATTAATTTCATTCATTTGATTTATGTGATAAACAAATGACCACGTAATTCATTTTGAATATAAAGCCTACACTACAGCAGCAGATAAAATGATGTTCTGGTTTTATCTTCTTCTCCAACAAAAAACGAGAGGTGATAAAACACAGCAAAGAAAATACAGAGAAGCTCAAGCAAATTGTATATCCGTTTAACTTCTCACTGGAGAAACGTTATAATGCCCGGTTTAACTCTTGTATATTCATAGGGGCATTATAATCGTTATCCGGTAATTGAATCCTTGTACAAACTCAAAGCTAGATCATTGTATAGGATTTGATTTGTAAATTTTTGTAGTAGCTAGGAACTTTGTTGTTCTTAGATTGTAGCCTGTTAAATTTATTTACCGGAGTGTAGCAATACCCCTCGTGTTCCTCGGTTTACTGTTCCAAACACTATTCGCCTCAAGACACGGAAACACTAACCGAACGCTAAATTATTTATCCGTAAAAGATTCGAAAGAATTTTTTAATTTAGTGAGTATCGTATTCAACCCCCTCTTCTACGATACTTCGGGACCTAACATATCCCATCTGCTACCGTTATCTTCATCAATCGTAACCGCAGGTATAACCATGACTTACCGCAAATGCTCAAGCGCATCATTTCCCCCAATGAGAATAATCCACCAGACTACAGGACAAATAATCCCAAGCGTATAAGTGCAAAGTGCGAGCCCCAAAGTTTCCCTACGAGGATAACCCGTCGAATGCGTGCAGAAACAGGACTCCCAAAGCACACACCTAAGTGTTAATGATCGTTCCCATACGAGGATAACACGCAAGACTACAAAACGATGCCTTCAATACATTTTTTGGGACGACGGGCTTCTGGAGGCCCTCTTTCCTTCACAGGGCGCACCATGAAAGGAGTTGGAGCCCTCCGGATGTTTAGGGCGCACCCTAGGCATGTGAGAGCTCCTCCGAGGCTCCTTTTCTTCACTCTTGTACTTCTTATATTTCAATCACGTCCCAGTTTAGTTGTGGGAGCAACCTCCTTGCTAATCATTCACAATTTTTCAACTTGCATTGCGGAGCGGCCACCCCGTGCGACTTTATAGCACGGGGCGCGCCCTAAAGGGTCCAAGGACGTTTTTCCAGAGCCCGGATCATTCCTTGCTTCGTGATAACTTTATTTTTTCTCCCTTAGCTTAAATCATCTTTTTTTGACTCTTTTGTCAATACTTGTTCTTCGCCGTCAACTTCTACTATAGCGGCCGTCGTAACATTGTCATCGTAGCGGCCGTTGCACGCCTCCTTTACTACGATTTTTGTAAGCTTCAGTTGTAAACCTTCGTGTATAATTTCATCAATTGTCGTCGCAACTCCTTATTGTTGATAGTCATCGCAAATGGCCACCATACAGGGCTAATCTTGTGTATGGCGCGCATAGACGCGTTCTCCAGAACTCGTCCTTCTTCTTTCTTGACGATGATCCGATTCATTTTCTCGAAAATCTGATAAAATATCTATGACGATTTTATGTCATAACATAATCCTTATTCTGCGTATAAATAAATACTATTTGCCGTAATAAATCATTATGTATTTTAGTATAATAGGTTTCTTTCATAATTTTTCTTTGGGTCCCGGAGAAAACATCGCAACTGTCCCGAACAGGACAGGCCATTTTCAGCCCAACATGAGACCTTGCCAGATGGCCAATTACCAATCGCCAATTATTGGGCCCATATTTTCTTCCTTCATAAACAAATAAGAGTAATACTATTATTTTAAAAAAAAGACATCCTATGTAAATTAAATAATTAATATTAAAAAATGGAGCCAAATTGTGGTTTTTGCTTTTCTTAAGAGGCCCTCATAATTGTTTTTTTTAATGTAAAAGCATATTCTGTAACATCTGCCCATACTTTAAGGCTAATATAATTCCAGCTTCCACATGGTTTTTTCTAATTATTCAACCAACCTATATTAAAATATTAAAATTATTTCTTGTAATTCAATATAATTAAATCATTAAAATTTTCAAACTTTTGAGTGTGAGACTGTTAAAAAATAGTTGCAATTTACTTATATTAAGAAAATAAAAGTGAAAAAATTTCATTTATAGCTGTCTCAATTCTCAAATCATGTACTCGATGTTTCTGTTTAAAAAATACTCAGATTATAAGACATATTTGTTATTTCTTTTCACTTGTTTTAATTTTTTTTTCTACTTGACAAAAAAAGTTAGGAAATTAGCAAAACAAATTATCGTAGAAAGCCCAGCCGCTACCTTTCGACTCGGTAAACCCCACGAGTCTCACGCAATACCCTGACTATGGTTCAGGAGGCATAATTATAATTTTTTTCCATAACTATCCTCTATTTAACTATCCTCTATTTAACTAATTGAGCCAACTCTCAGAAATCTTGGAGAGGAACTAAAAGAAGTGCTAAATGTAGGCTTGAAATATAAAAATGAAACAAAAATTATAATTTTAGGCAAACAATAATGATGCATGAGAGTCAATACAACAACTCAACACTAGAGCTGGTCAAACGAACTGTTTGAATACACGTACTACAGTTGTACTAGAAAAGATACGAATCTAAAACTAAGAACATTCCTATGATCGTTAATTAAATTCCAATCCAACGGTCAGGATTAAAAGTGACCCCACCAAACATGTAATAATAAAATGCCAAAGTCTTTTGTTTTTTAATGGCGTGAACAACAAAAAACAGAAAACTAACTTATTTCGCCAACTCAACAAACAAAACCTCCCTCCCCTGCCTCTCAACCCCTTCCTCAACTTTCTCCCGCCGGAAAAATTATTTTTCCGGCCCCGAAAGTTGAGGTTCAGCGTTGAGTCCTTCATCCATTTTTTTTCGGGAGTTTTTTTTTTTTGATAAATTTAAAATATAAATTTACTCATACGTGATCGGATTTATATATTTATATCCGGTACCAACATAGGCCGAATTTGTGTAAATTATCATGGCAGTGGCGTCACCGAGAAATGCGATACATTCGGTGTTCGAGAGAGTCGGGGTTTATGGTTTTGGAGGTGGTAGCAGTCAGAAGAGGCTAAAATATGAAATACATGAAGAGAAATATTATGAAGAAGAAGATAACATGGAAATGGTGCAGCTTGGAGCTGAGAGGACCAAGAATGTGCTCATTTTGATGAGTGATACCGGTGGGGGTCATCGCGCTTCCGCGGAGGCCATCCGTGATGCTTTTCAGCTCCAATTTGGCGATGAATACAGGGTAATTTTTCGCGTTTTTTCTTAAGTTTTGGTCTGGAGTTTCTTTGTGTTTCTGCAATTTTTTGTTGACTTGTTTTCTGATTTTAATGCATACCTTTTTTTTCATCGATCCGAATTTATGGTCTTGGAATGATTTTGTTACATGTTAATTTACGGGTTTTTGAATGTGCGTGGTGGATAATTATAATTCAGATTATAACTTTTTTTTCATGGATTGTTTTTAGTCAATTAGATGACCTAATGGTTGTTTTTCTTGATTTGCTGTCTTTGAGTTGGTGTTCTTTGTGATGGATGTATGCAGTATTCGGTTAGGGGTGACCCTGACTATAGGCGAGCAAGACTTGCGCTTAGGTCCCCCAAAATTTCTAACTTCTTCAAGTAAATATATAAATGAATTTCCATGATATATTGTATATTAGTGCCCCATAAACTGATTTTGACTAGGGCCCCTCGAATCTCAGGGCCGGCCCTGGTTAAAAGTTTCATGTTTCGTGATGAATTCAACGGTGTTCTTAGGAGTTACAGATTAATCGCGTGCTCTTTTACAGATTTTTGTGAAGGATGTTTGGAAGGAGTACACAGGCTGGCCATTGAATAACATGGAATCTCAGTACAAATTCATGGTTAAGCATGTTCAGCTTTGGAAGGTTGCATTTCACAGTACTTCTCCCAGATGGATTCACTCTCTCTATCTTGCTGCAGTTGCCGCCTATTATGCCAAGTATATTCTCTTCTTCCTGTTACAAAGTTTTCGCCTTATTCTAAACTTTAAATATGGTAGGTCATGATTGTCCCAGGCTCTCAGCAAGTTGATTGTTAGTTTTGTCTAGCTGGTGTTAATTATTATAAGCCCTGGGGCTCCAGTTTGATCACTACATGTAATTATACAATAATGTGATGTTTATTCAACTTGGTATTATTAGTCTCCAGCCGCTTACCAATCATTCAAGTTACTAAAGCTTTCTTCTTTTTTACGCGTCTTAATTTACATGCTAAGAATATTAGAATCATCGACAGGGATATTGTTTTTAAAAATGTTTTTGAAATTTTATGCTAACTTTTACTTGATTGACAAAATGAAGGGAGGTTGAGGCTGGCCTAATGGAGTATAAGCCTGACATCATCATCTCGGTCCATCCTCTTATGCAACATATTCCTCTGTGGGTTCTTAAATGGCAAGGCCTGCAGAAGAAAGTGATATTTGTCACAGTCATCACAGACCTCAATACCTGCCACCCGACGTGGTATGTTTCATGTACCATCTCTGAAACCTTTTCTAGTATACCATTGGTCTTAAATGAGGCCTTTTGAAAATGGATTCAATTTGTAATAGGTTTCATCCTGATGTCAACCGATGCTACTGCCCCTCGGAAGAGGTAGCAAAGAGAGCTTCGTTTGATGGCCTTGAAGAATCTCAAATACGTGTGTTTGGCTTGCCAATCAGACCCTCATTTTGCCAAGCAGTTCTTACCAAAGTAAGTATTAAGCATGTTAGTCTTTTAAACTTGCTGTTGTTTTTTTTTACCTTTTCCTGTTCTTGTTTCATAGTGTTTTCTTATATATTTTTCTTTTCTGAACTTGTAGAATCAATTGCGTGAAGAGCTTAAGATGGAACCAGATTTGCCTGCAGTTTTGCTGATGGGAGGTGGCGAAGGGATGGGTCCTGTCAAAAAAACTGCAAAGGCTCTCGGAGAATCTTTGTTTGATGAAGAATTGGGGAAACCAATTGGGCAACTGATAATCATTTGTGGACGTAACAAGGATCTAGCCTCCACCCTAGAATCGTTAGAGTGGAAAATCCCCGTTCAGGTGATCATGTCCTCATAGTCTGTCAACTTCGTTCTTTCTGTTATCTTAACGACGACTACTTTAGATGTGCATTCATGACATAAGTCAATGCTTTGTTGTTCATTACAGGTTAGAGGTTTTGAGAAGCAGATGGAGAAATGGATGGGTGCTTGTGACTGTATTATAACAAAAGTATGTTTGATCTTCTCTCCTGAGACTATCTACTTGATTCAGTTTCAAGCATGTACTAACTCTGCTTCCTGGTTTTTAGGCTGGACCAGGTACAATTGCAGAAGCATTGATTCGAGGGCTTCCTATAATTCTGAACGATTATATTCCCGGGCAAGTAAGTTCAGAAGGACGCTTTCTTTTTCTTATTAGTTGGTCTTATGCCATACTTCTGATGTTACTCATTCTGTAAAAACTTAAAAAAACTAAACTCGAACAACTTGAATGACTTCTACAGAAGCCAAAGAATCACAAAAGATCAGAATAATTTTACATTGATGATTAGAACTGGCTCTTAGAGCACTCTTTTCTTATAAAAATCACAGGAAAAAGGAAATGTTCCATATGTAGTAGAAAACGGGGCTGGTGTTTTCACTCGAAGCTCAAGGGAAACAGCAAGATTAGTTGCAGAATGGTTCAGCACAAAATCAGATGAACTGCAGAGGATGTCGGAGAATGCACTTAAGCTAGCACAACCAAATGCAGTGTTTGATATCGTCAAAGACATCAACGAATTAGTGTGCCAGCGAGGACCTCTTTCCAACATTCCATATATGTTGACATCATCATTTTCAGGACTAACCCTCATGTAAACAGAATTCAGACCGGGGAGAAAATAGTCGTGCTTGATTGAATGTTTCAGGTAGGTTCAACTCATTAAGATTTGTTCATTTTTTAGGCTTCAGAGTCTTGCCATTCCACAGTGTATTATCTTCATAAACAAGCTCTGATGTTTGCAAAGTTAAGAATGTTTATTCACTCCATTCCTTGTACATGATCTATTGTAAAACTTTAAAGTAAGAACTGATGTGATACCAATATTCTTTACTGCAGTGTTGTATAAGATTGGCCTTTCAAAATTTGTATTTGCTAATCACATAGAGTGTCTTAAGCGTGAAAATTCGCAAATTGTGGCTTGGTTATGCTTGTAAGATTGGACATACAGCATGCCATACAAGCAATCAAGAAGTTTTTTTACTAGTCTGTTTCTGGGGTAACACTTATCGGAAGAGTGCAAGCAAACATAAACATGACCGAGTCAAAATAATTGAGGGTCCTGTGCATGAACAAATTTTACATTTTTAAAGACATGGAGCCACCGCAATCAGGGGGCTCACACAGATATATAATGCCACTGGAGCCTGGGCCTGGTTCCAGCTATGAAATTGCAGATTGTAAGGCTGGCAATGTAGTGGCTCATATGGGTAGACCCCTCTACAGCTTCACTTCCCAGTTGTATATACATTGAGAAAGACTAATTATCGGCATAGTTTCGTTGGCATTTCATAATTTATTCTCTAACAGAACTAGTGTATAAACTGCACCTTACCCAACACCTCCTGATGTAGCGTATCTTCTTCGCTCCCTTTACGAGATGTCGAGGGTTTGAACCTTGTCAAAACAAGGCGGGTGTGCGAATGTGTTTTAACTAGAAAAAAAACTGCACCTTTGAAAAATGTTCTGGTTTGATAATTTGTAGCAGTGATCAATATGTACATTCATTTTAAGTTGCAGTTGTTAAGCCTTCAATCGAATTCTTGACACATTATTAATCTTTGCGTCTGTGTTCTAATAGAAGCATGTAATTTTACTAATAAATATCAGTGTCTTGAGAGGACGTTATTACCTACTCCACATATTAAAATGCAATTTCAAGCGTCATTGAAAACCCAACAAACTTAGATAAGTGGTTAGAACTCATTCTTTAAAGCCATCCATGCAATTCGTACTGCATAGCGATATTACTCTACCACTCTATAAATAGGGGCTCGATAAGTGTAAGAAATTGAAAGTCTTCTCATTATTGAACAAAACTACCGAACTATCAACAACAGAAAAAGAAATACTAATAGGCATGTATTCTCAGAGTCTTAATCTGATACCTGAGCTATCAACACCATGGGAACTTTTCTTGTTTTCAACTCATTACGTTCAAAAAGGACTTGTGTACTGGATAGAAAAAAGATTTCACTTTCAGATGATCAAGAAAACACCTTTTCAAGTTTTTTTGCGGAGATTCACTCTCTATTAGTACTACCCTTGCTCATTACTATTCACTTGCAGGTCACCTTGGTATCAAAAAAACGCGAAGATTGCATTAACAGTCACGTACAGACGCACTCCACAGTGAAAACAAGCGTTTCTGATATCCTATTAACTTGCGTGCTTGCCATTGTTGAACACATTTTTGACCATCACAGAGCTGTGCATGTCTGTGAGCAGCTCAAGTGATGGAGCTAACTGATGGCATCTTTATTAGGTTTTCGCAAAATCATTGTGTGTCTGATGGCACCACTGTCTGGCAATTTCTCAACATTTAATCTAAAGTGTTTCATCACATATGTAGGTAGTGAATCAAGAGCAAGTCTAATAGTGTCTTAGGAAATGTCTTAAAAATATTACTAGTATAAAATATGATAAAATATGATGTCTAATTCTGAATTGATTTGTCAGGTGGTCAAATATATATATAAAGTAAGGCTAAATTTTAGGTGTAAAATTGTTATCATGTGAATTAATTGCATGTCCCCTTTCACTTGCTATAAATATAGCTTGAATCTGTGAATGAAAATTACACCGAGCATTCTTTCTGTGCTCTTTCTCCTGCTCATCTTTCTCTCTCTCCGATCAAATATAGTAGTTCTTTTAGCAGCTCTTTTATTGTTACTATATTTTATAACACGTTATCACCATGAAACTCTGCCGAAACTGAGAAGATTTAGTATGACAAATATTACAAGCTTGTCGTTCATTGCCTTGGACATTTCTGGCGATAATTATTTATCATGGGTACAAGATGTAAAGTTGCACTTGGGTTCAAAGAAATTAAGCGATACAATAAAGGCGGATAATAAATCCACGGCTGAAGAAAACTTTACCTCTATAATTTTTCTCCGACAGCACATGCATTAAAATTTAAAATCTGAGTACTTAGAAGTCGATGATCCCTTTATTTTATGGAAAAATCTAAAGGATAGGTTTGATCACCAGAAACTAGTTTATCTACCTGCCGCTGAAAATGATTGGGCTAATTTAAGACTTCAGGATTTTAAGAGTGTCCGAGCATATAGCTCTGCTTTGTTGAAAATAAGTTCTAGGCTTATTATGTGTGGTGAGAAAATTACGGAAAAAAGAAAAATCGATAAAACACTATCAACTTTTCACCCCAACAATATCAACTTAGCAGAGATGTACAGGGAGCACAAATTTACTAAGTTCGGGGATCTTCTATCAACTCTTCTCGTTGCTGCACAGAATCATGAATTGGTGATTAAGAATCATCAATCCCGTCCAACAGGATCTGCCCCATTGCCTGAAGTAAATAACATGTCATTCCAGCAGAATATACATGGAAAAGGGTATAGAGATGGACGGGGCCAAGGTCGGTACCGTGGACGAGGTCGGAGCCACGGGCATTTTCGTCCATATAACAGCTCTGGTCACTGGAAGTGGCAATCAGAATCACAGAGTAAAAGAAAGGCACCACGATGAGGAAAAACTGAAAATATTTGCTATAGGTGCGGCATGGATGATGGGCACTGGACACGTAATTGTCATGCCCCAAATCATCTTGTTAAGCTAAACCAATTTTCTCAAAAATCAAAAGAGAAAATGGTAAGAAAAAATTTCGCCAATAATAACATAGATGATTTCCCGAGAATCACAACTGGAGGAATAAGCATTAATGGTCCGAATATAATGAAACTCCCATATAGGAGGTTGAAGATTTGTTTCATATAAGGCTTAATTATAACTTGAACCTTAAAGTATGATGTCGTGTACACATAAACCCTTAAAGAAAAAACGCATACACTTGAACCCCTAATGTACTGAATGTGTATATCCTGACCCTTGCTCCAATCAAACACTCCTGAATCGTTAAATATCACATTTTCAGGCACGGTATTGTGGCTAGAAAATTGTTTTTTCTCTTCAAAGCTTAATTCCTTTGTTTGGCGGGATACAGACTTGCAACTTCGGGGTGAAAAAACAATTTTCCGCCCCCAATACCTAGCTCAAAAATGTGACATTTAACGATTCAAGAGTGTTTTGTCGGATCAAGGGTCACGATGTACACATTTGTTACTTAAGGGGTTGATGTGTATGAATTTAAACTTTAAGGGTTCATGTGTACAAAACGTCATACTTCAAGGTTTAAATTACAATTAAGCCTTCATATAATTACTATAGTAGTGTGTATTGTGTGCTTTATTTTGTTTGAACTATATAGTGTGTTATGTTCTTATCAAATAAATTATGTTTCTTAATTATATACATAATGGATTCTGAAGATATATGCATTGCTGATTTTGGTACAACTCATATGATTCTACAGAACCGAAAATATTTTACCCAAATAACCAAAACCGAAGCTCAAGTCGGAACGATTTCCGGCGTATCTAATATAATCGAAGGTTTTGGAAAAGCTAGTTTCTTCCTACCTAATGGTACCCACATACACATTCCAAATGCATTATATTCTAGTAAGTCTACTAGATATCTTCTTACTTTTAAAGATATCCGACTCAACAATTTTCACATCGAAACTACCTCTGAGGCTGATAGAGAATATCTTCTTATTACTTCCGCTAATCCTAGCAACAACAAAATCTTAAAAAAGTTTCACTCACTTTCCTCAAGATTATATATGATGAAAATTAGAACTATTGAGTCACACAATGTCATTGCTTCCAAACTCATAGATCCAAAATCTTTTACACTTTGGCATGAAAGATTAGGTCATCCTAGCGTCTCTATGATGCATCGTATTATAAAGAATTATACTGGTCATACCTTTAAAGATTTTAAAGTTCTTTCCGACAATGACCTTCCATGTTCAACATGTTCTTTAGAAAAATTGATTACTCGACCATCCCCTACTAAAGTTCAGCTTGAAAGCCCAACTTTTCTAGAAAGGATCCAAGACGACATATGTGGACCTATACACCCATCATCTAACCCATTTAGGTACTTCATGGTTTTAATCGATGTCTCAACTAGATGGTCTCATGTTTGTCTTCTCTCAACTCGTAATGATGTTTTTGCAAAATTACTTGCCCAAATAATCAAATTACAAGCTCAATTCCCATATCATTGCATTAAGTCAATTCATTTATATAATGCCGGCGAATTCACATCTGCAATTTTTGTCGACTATTGCATATCTGTAGGAATCTCATTTGAACACCCAGTTCCTCATGTACATACACAAAATGGGTTATCCGAGTCCTCTATCAAAAGACTCAAACTTATTGCAAGACCGCTGTTGTTGAAAGCAAAATTACCTACATCTATTTGGGGTTACGCAATACTTCATGCTGCTAATATTATTAAGATTAGACCAACTTCCTACAACCAACATTCTTTGCTACAACTGGTACTTGGTCAAGTCCCTAATATTTCTCACTTCAAAATTTTCGGAAGTGCCGTATATGTACCGATTGCTCCACCACAAAGATCGAAGATGGGAGCTTAAAGAAGAATATATATCTACGTTGGTTTTGATTCCACATCTATAATTAGATATTTGGAGCCTCTAACCGGAGACTTATTTATCACAAGATATGCATATTGTCATTTTGACGAGTCTATGTTTCCTCCCTTAGGGGGAGATACACATTCAGATGAAGTTAATCCTGACATAAGATGAAATGCATCAGGATTATACTTTCTTGATCCACGTACCGGTCAATGCGAACTTGAAGTTAAAAGAATTAGTCATATGCAAAATATCGAAAACCATGCCTGACGCATTCAACGATTCTAGAAATATAACTAAATCTCATATACCCGCAGTAAATACTCCAGCTAGAATAGATATACCAATTCAAAAATCAGATACAAAAGAATTGGTTACAGAATCAAAGTCATGCTTGAAGCGTGGTAGACCGGTCGGTGCAAAAGATGTTGCACCACAAAAAAGAAAAATAAAGAAAATTGCCCCTGAAGTGGCACATGCCCCAGAAGAAGCAAATACCCCTAAAGTGGTATTATCTCCTGAAGAGATTCCAGTCCCTGAAGATACGGGATTAAACAATAATGAAATTTCAATAAATTATGTGCATGATATGAAATTTGGGATCAAAGTAAAGCCATAATCGATGATGTATTTGTGTATTTTGCAGCATTGGATGTAGACAAAAATTCTGATCCTGAATCACAAAGTGTGGATGAATGCCGTCGAAGAAAAGACTGGCCAAAATGGAAAGACGCAATCCAAACAGAATTAAATTCATTACATAAAACAGAAGTATTTGGACCTGTTGTACAAACACCAATTGGTGTGAACCCTGTTGGGAATAAATGGGTATTCATAAGAAAATGAAATGAAAAGAATGAAATTATGAGATATAAAGCCCTACTTGTAGCACAAGGGTTTTCACAAAGGCCTATCATTGATTATCAAGAAACATACTCGCCAGTGATGGATGAAATTACTTTTCGTTTTATATAAGGTATGACATCTAAAGAAAAATTGGAAACACGTCTTATGGGCGTCGTTACTGCAAACCTGTATGGTTCACTTGATAGTGAAATTTTTATGAAAATCCCAGAAGGGTTAAAAATGGATGATTTCAAGAAACCTCGTCATATATACTCCATTAAACTTCAACGATCATTGTATGGACTGAAACAATATGGTCGTATATGGTATAACAGACTTAGTCGTTATTTACAAAAGAATGGGTATATTAGTAATCAAATTTCTCCATGTGTTTTTATCAAAAAATCATAATCTATTTTTGTGATTATTATTGTATATGTGGATGATTTAAACCTTGTAGGAATAGCTACGGAGGTTGATGAAGTTGTCATATATCTAAAGACAGAGTTTGAAATGAAAGATCTTGGAAGGACAAATTTTACATGGATAAATCTCATCCATTGACTACTACAATGGTGGTTAGATCTTTAGAGCCTGATAAAGATCCATTTCGACCACGAGAAGATGATGAAGAGGTTCTTGGTCCTGAAATCCCATATCTAGGTGCAATTGGTGTACTTATGTATCTTCCAAATAATACAAGGCCAGATATTGCATTTGCTGTGAATTTATTGACTAGATTTAGCTTTGCTCCGATGGACAGACATTGGAATAAGATCAAGCATATATTCCGTTATCTTCGTGGAACAACAGACTTTAGATTATTTTTCCCGAAAACTCGACATCTCAATTGATTGGATATGCAGACGTTGGATATTTGTCAGATCCTCATTTTGCTAAATCACAAACTGGATATGTGTTTACATATTGCGGTACAACCATTTCCTGGAAATCTACGAAGCAAACTACAGTGGCAATCTCAACAAATCACCCAGAACTCATTGCAATTTATGAATCCAGTAGAAAATGTGTTTGGTTGCGATCTATCATCAAGAATATTCGGGAATCATGTGGATTACCCGACATAACTATAAGTCCTACCATTATGTTTGAGGATAACACTGCATGCATTGATCAACTCAAGGAAGGATATATCAAAGGAGACATGACGAAGCACATTTCACCAAAATTCTTCTACACTCATGAGCTTCAAAAGAATGGTGAAATTGATGTACAACAAATTCGGTCATATGACAACCTTGCTGATTTATTCACGAAATCATTACCAAATTCAACATTTGGGAAATTACGACAGAACATTGGAATGCGCCGACTCAAGAATTTGTTTCAACAAAATTCAGAGAATGATTAGTTTTTCCAAGGGGAGATTGTACTCTTTTTCCTTCGTTAAAGTTTTTATCCCATTGGGTTTTTCTTTGACAAGGTTTTAACGAGGTAGTCTATGATCCATACCACAATGACAATCAAAGGGGAGTGTTGTGAATTGATTTGTCACATGGTCAAACATGTAATGGTAAGGCTAAACTTTAGGTGTAGAATTGTTACCATGTGAATTAATTACATGTCCCCCTTTTACTTGCTATAAATATAGCTTGAATCTGTGAATGAAAATTACACCGAGCATTCTTTCTCTGCTCTTTCTCCTGCTCATATTGCTCTCTCTCTGATCAAATATAGTAGTTCTTTTAGCAGCTCTTTTATTGTTACTATAGCCAGTATTTTATAACAATGTCCTAATAATTTAGGACAATATTCCATGTATGCACTACAACAACAATGTTAGTTTTGTCTTATCATTAAGAAAATATTATATTTAAGGCTTAATGATCTTTTCGCCCTCAAAGTTTGAACCCGTGTACTTATAAAATCCTGAAGTTTAAAAGTGTACATTTTTAGCCCTCGGATATCCAAAATGTGCTTTTTTATCCTTGGGTCGAGTTTGGCCACATAACTTTACGGAAATTGATAAATCGGGAGGGTTATTTCAGTAATTGTCCAGCCGATTTTCAAACAAGTTTAAAATGTACCTTCTAGGCCTTAAAGTTTAGAAGCGCGCTTATAGACCCCTAAAGTTAACACCCATTTGTCACCTTAAATCTCGAAAACTAACCAAATCAACCAAGAAACCATAAAAATCAGAGCAGTGTTGTGTTTCTTGTTGGATTTAGAACTATCAAGATTAAGAGCAAGGAGACACTCAACAGTATCTTTATAAGTTGGACCAAACGGATTAGCGAATGCAGCAGCATAAATAGACTTAAACGCGCTACAATCCGAAACATTCCCAATTTTGTCTCCATTCACATCAGACGGTAACAACAAAGACAAACTTGTAGTGCATGTTGCACAAGGCTCCCCAAACAACCATAAATTGAGTTTGAGTTCATGTTTTCAAAAGCACTATTCAAAGAAGCGTTTGAGTTCTTGTTTTCAAATTGTGATCTTGTTGTGATGTTTTCATAGCCCTGACCAATTCATTGTGTTTGGAATCCACAAGTGGTTAGAATATCAAAACTTTTCGGAACGCAACCCATCAACCAAAATCTCACAAGTCACAACCGAAAACTCGCACCCCAACTCAATCATCTCATACGCCATCCCAACCCCTTCTTCAACCTTCCTTTCCCTAAAAAAGCCCTTAATCAAAGTATTAAAACTAACCACATTCGGAACACGCCCCTTCTCTTTATCTCCTTAAAAACCCCAAATGCCAAATCAAACCTATAATTCCTACAATACCCACTAATCAACACATTAAACGTAACCACATCCGGCCTAACCCGATCCTTAACATACGCTCGTAGAACCTCAACCCTTTCTCAAACTCCCTAAACTTAACAAACCCATAGATCACAACATTATACAATGCCACACTCGCCTTGCCATCAATCAACCTAGACATACGATCAAACATCTTAACTACATCATCAAGCCTCCCAATACTACAATACGCATTAATCGCAAACCAAAAAATCGGCTCAATTCTAGGACAAACAACAATCCCATCAGCACAAGGACAAGGATTAACAACCATAAATTCAAAACCTAATTTCAACTAATCAAAACGACGAGTTATAGCAAGAGCACGGATTATCCATTCGTAGGTATTGTGATCGTGTCGATAGAAGCAACGTAATTGAAAATGTGGAAATTGAGGTGGGTGAAAGAGGGCGTAATTCAAAATTAAAATTATAGTTTAAGAGTTACACCAGGAGAGTCTCAATCGACCATGATTTCACACCACTATGAACTTGTTCAAGCCCAAGATTTTGATCCAGACGAAAGAGGGGATGAGAGGTGATGAAATGAAAGGAGGAGTTTTCGCATATATGTTTGTATGAATATATTATATGTCTCGGCTGTTAAATGACTTAAATAACCCTGTCAATTTGGGCCTTTTTTAAAAAACTCGGCCTAAGGTTAAAAATACATATTTTTAATACTCGAGTGGCAAAAAGATAAGGTTTTAAACTTCAGGGGTTTATGGGTATAATGGTGCAAACATTAAGGTCGAAGAGGTCATTAAGCCTATATTTAAATTATATTGGGAGGGAATGGAAAAGATGAGCGAGAAGATATATGTAAAAAAAAGAGGGAAGTAAATTTTTATTAAAAAAATTGAAAGGCATGCCTAGTGGAGCCTTAAAAATGAGGCATGTGATGGATATTCAAGTGTTTGAAGGCACCATTAGGATATTATTGAAGTACATAATTATTCAAAATGTCTCAAATTATAGTTTAGGACAACATTTTAAGTCACAATTGGACTTGCTCTAAGAAATACGCCCATCTTAGAGCCAGTCCAAGAGATGCCTGACATGGTGTCATAAATCAAAATGTAAGACAAATGAGCAAAAGCAAGCCCTCCAATATCCTAAAAGTGCCTTAAAATAGTGGTACATCTCTTATTTACCCTATTTTTAAAGATGTCCCAGATAGGAGTGCACATGGGTCGGGTTGGAGACGATTTTACAACCCGACCTAATTAAATCGGTTTGAAATTTTTTAAACCAACCCGTAAAATATAAGTTCATAACCCAACCTTACTTGTCGTACATCGGTTTGGGTCGGGTTGAGTCATCCTATAAAAAAGTTTCAATAATATATATAATCGCTTATTTTGAAAATTTAAATAAATATAAAATTATGTATAACTTACAATGGTAGTACTAATATTTAAATTTGATTAATATTATGATTTTAGTAAAGTATATCATGTCGTAAATTATATGCACATCCAAAAAAAGTAAACATACACGGGGGAGGAACTAGGGGTCCCGAAGGGAGCCCCGGTCCCCGCCAACTGCGGAATAACCCCAAAATTTTAATATAAAATTTTAAAATTTACTATCAAAAATTTTTTTGGTCCCCCTAGATTTAAAAAAAAATTGAAATTGAGAATTGATTATACAAAATTTTATTGATTTTGTTAATTATTTCATTCAAAATAATATTGATTAGATGGAAATCATGGAATTTGTTCATTAATCTTAATAATTAATAAATAAACATATAAGATAAAGATAGTACAATTTGAAACAAAAAAAAAAGATGCTTAAAACTAAAGTCTAAAAACAGAACATACTTGTTCAGTTGTTCTGCTCCGGTCCCAAAACCCCCAATACACACTATACATACAAGTTACAAAATTACAATCGCTAATATCATCTCTCTTTATCTACTATACCTTTGCATCTAATCCTTAAATATGAGTAAAAGGAAAGAGATTACATCCTATTTTCAACCCAAGAAGAAGCAAATAACTACTTATGAAGATGAAGAACCTTCTGCCGCCTCAATTGAAGTCACTGAAGATGGAGTTGAGCCTCTGATTTTTGGTGGGATAAACAGAAACTCCGAGCAAAATTCTCAAAATCCAGAGATTGTTAATGAAGGTATTGATTCTGAGAACACTGATGAAATTATTGATTTCAATTCGTTAATACGTGATCCTGGTTTGCGGAAACAAATTGAGACTTATCATCCAAATAAAAAAGATTTAATTAGGAGAGCATACATTGATCTTGGCCCATATCAACCTGTTCAAGTTTATCCCTTCTCTAGTCCAGAAAATCATCCCCGTCGATTTCAAAAGAGTTGGTTTGATAAATTTCCTTGGTTAGAGTACTCCCCAGAAAAAGATGCAACATATTGTTTTTATTGTTTTCTTTTTGCTAAAAATCCATTAGGAAGGTGTGGCTCGAATACTTTTACTGTCATAATCTTAATGTCCAGAACATAAGAGGTCAAAGATACGATGGTGCCAGTAATATGCGTGGTGAGTGGAATGAGCTGCAAGCCTTGTTTCTTAAAGATTGTCCTTATGTAAACGAAAATAAATATGCAACCATAAATTGAACAAATAAAATTTTATCATATTTATAAGGAATCTTTATAAGATATTGGAGGTGAGAAAAAAAAAGATAATACACAAACCATTTAAGACATTCCAGTAGTTACATGAAAACATACGAGAAGATGTCTAAATACATGTCAAACTTAAGAAATTATATAAAATTATGGATGAAATATTAATGAATCGAGTTGGTTTAGGTTAGGGTAAAAAAATGTATAAATCGTACCCAACCCATTATGTCGGGTTGACCAAATAATAACCCATCTATTATTCGGTTTGCGTTGGGTCGGGTTTTTCGGGTTAAAAAAGGGTTGGGTTGGGTCAGGTAGTTCGGTTTGCTCAACCCATGTGCAGCCCTAGTCCTAGAAGTGCCTCTTATTTCACCTTTAATAATAAAAAAATGATATACCCTCTTTTTCACACTTCTTTTTTCGTCCATCCATACTTACATTTCAAAGATATTATTATCATAATAATAGGGCATGAATATAAGACTTGTTGTTGGAGTTCATGTCTACAAATAATGTCCTAACTTACTAGGACATTATATTTTATAATATTTGTATTGCATATTCTAGAACACTCCTGGATTTGCTTTTACCATGTGCGTAGGTTTCCTGATGAAGATGTCCCTTTCGAGAGCCTTCCATTGCTCATCATATCAGTTCATTAGCAGATATGAAGAATCTTTAATTTCTCTGTAGCGACTTAGCTGATATTATTGCGAAGGCAAATGCTCTTTGCAAGGTGTATTTTTCTCTTAGTCTTAGTGAGTGTCAATCACTTAATTATACAAGGTGCCTACGTACTAGAGTCCGAGAATGTTGACATTATAGAATTGAGGAGGATTTATAATGTTAATTTTCAAACGAGGGACAATATCAAGTGGTTTGGAATTGCTATTTCAGGAGTCAAACTCTCTGCTATTTAGAACTCTCTTCGAACAACTGGTACTCGTCATGTACCCTTGGCCAAAAGCAGCATGACATTCTCTTCAAATCCCAAAGTGTTCTTATAAACTTTGGATGGCTTTAGAAAATAGGCTCCTAGCGACATTTTCAGTTCCTGTCAGTTTGCTGGGCGCTAGCACAAAATCCCATCACCATGATCCCCACCATGATCCCCTACTTAAAATCGAGCGTCCACATAAAATCAAACCTAGAACCTTGGTGGTGGTATCTCAATCAACTGAGCTACCCGGGGTATGTAGTTTGCTCTGGACTGACTTCTTAGCTCATTGACAAATGTAAGGAGCAACATTAGAAAACTCATTGACAACATGTACTGGCAGTGGAGGTTCAAATCATTTGGAAGAAAAGAAATGGGTGATAGCATGATATTGGTAATTATTCTACTGCTTCTCGACTGGTTAATAAGGTTAAATGCATGGTTCGAGAGAAAAATTAGTTCCAGACAAGTTTATTACACAAAAGACTTGTAAAGATCATTCCCTTATAGTAGTTTTGTACTAGTAGGGAATTACTAGTGATTTGATAGTGTTAGTTTAATTCGGGTTCTTTTTTACGGTTAAAGGGTTCCACACTTTAAAGTTAAAACATGTAAAGTTTATTGAGTTATCTTTCTAAGTAAAAAAAATTCTTTAGCAAGAGAAGGAAAAAAAAGTGCATGCGGACCCCTATAAATAAGGATCATGCCTCGTGTAATTTTTGGGAAGCATGTTATCAAATTCGGGTTAAAATTCGGTTAATCCATGCAACCCAAATTCATGTTCAAATGATACCATCAAACAAAAAGCTTTAAATACTAAATGATTCCAAACATCTTCCTTTTGCAGTATCTTCACATTCTTCTCGTGAATATATAGTTATCTCATGTCAAAGATAAGATTTATGGTAAACCCGGTCATTCATGTGCCTCCCATATAACATAACAAAAATAAGCGATACAAGACGCCCTGGAGCTCCGGCTTGCATTGACTTTTAAAGCGGGGCCATTCCCGCCTCTTAACGTATCATTAAAGTGAGACGGTTTTAGGTCCCACTTTGTTTATTCCTTTAAAATAATTCACTTGGTTGGTTATTTTTGCTTCCCACTTTTGCACAATATAAGTCGAACATTCCAACTCACTTCAAGTCTTCGTAATAGTACAAGTGGTGGTTCCCTCCACCTTCCAAGTCTTGTATGAGGTATGAGTTAGAGCTCCTGATAATGAAGAAAGTCTGAGTTCCGTTTAGTAAAGCGAGGCTAGAGTTCATGTTAGCAATGTCGAAGTCTTTTAGAGCGGTGAGAAACACACACTAGAGAGGTATGTTGGAATCTCTTAAAAATATGAGCCAAAATCCTTTTTTAAAGAGATTAGTCGAATCCTTATTAGAGAGGTAACCGCAACTACTTAGAGCGATGAGTCCAAACTATTGCTAAAGATATGTGTTGAACCTTTAGACAGCTGATCCCGAACCCTGCTAGAAAGCTGGGTTGGAGTTGGACCCTCACAGAAGTCTGCTCGAATATTTTCCACAAAGATGGGTCAAGGCTCCATCTTATTCACATTTTCTCCCATGTGTAATGTCTCCGATAGACTCAATCAAAGGCCCATCCCTCTTCAACCAGGTGGGTTTTGTCTAATTTCACCAAAAATTAATCACGCTTATACAATTACATTTTACACGTTCATTTTTCACTGATTCTCATCGAATTTGATTAATTTGATATCGAAATAAATCTAGAAATAGTAAATTAAAATGATATCTAATTTGTCATAGAAATAAATATGAATATATCTACGAATTTCATAGTGCGTTTCAGCAGACAAACTTGCTAAAACCATTATAATAAGATGAAAATTTTCCAAATAGAAGAAAATAAGTTTATCACATTGAGTCACATTGAGTCAGATATATAAAAATATAACTAAGGCTATCCACTTTTTCTAAATTCATCCGTTCTTAGAAATTCATAAAAAATTCGAATTTAACAAATTCACTCAATCCGATTCAAAAAAATCCGGCCCAATTCATTTCGTAAAATTTAAATAAATCTTAAACTTCGGCCCAACTTTCAAAAACCCTAATTCACCATAAATATAAAACTCGAAACTCGTTACGATCTTGATCCTGAATTGTTTTACCCGTCTAACCGGAACCGAAACTTTGTGCAAACGAGGCCCCATGAAAGAGTAACACCCGCACCCCAAGTAACATACACATAGATCCATGTCCAAAATTTATCAAGACTAAAGAAAAGCCAGATGGATCCACCATCTGGGCTCTTCTTGCTCTCCTTCACATAATCAATCAAATCAAATTAAACACAAACCAAAAAAATGTCTTCACAACACCACCACCACCACCACATCTCATGCCCTCATCTCCCCACCTTCAAATCCACCCACTCTTTCAAATCTCTCTCACAATGCTTCCTCATCAAGCCCCTCGGCCGCGCTTCTATTCATCAGGACCCACACGACCCCCCTCTCTGTGGGTCCTGTTTCTCCCCCCACCGTCTCTACGCATGTCTCTCCTGCGCATCTCTCTCTTGTCCCCGCCACGTGGCATCTCACTCCTCCGCCGCCGACCACCCTATCTCCGTCGACATCGACCGCGCTGAGCTCTACTGCTCTCTCTGTTCCGACCAAGTTTACGACCTCGATTTTGATTGTGCTGTCGTCATTGCACACCTCACCGCCGGCGCCCACCGGAAAATCAAGAATGTGGTAAAACGACGTCGTATTGAGTATTGTAATTGGGTTTCTGATTTAGAACAAAAAAGGGTAATTGAAAATGGGGCAGTTGTGTTGCCTGAAATTGATAGTGAAAATGTGCCTTATGGACTAAAAGGGCTGAATAATCTCGGAAATACGTGTTTCATGAATTCGGTATTGCAGGCATTGCTTCATACTCCGCCTTTACGGAACTATTATTTGAGTGATAGGCATAATAGGTTTTTTTGTAATGAGGGGAATGGCAAGACCGCGAAAAAATTGTGTCTTTCGTGTGATTTGGATGAGATTTTCGGGAATGTGTATTCGGGGGATAGGGCTTCTTACAGCCCTGCTAAGTTTTTATACAGGTGTGCTTTTTCGGGTTTTTGTTATTTAATGTGAGAATTATGGTTATGTTTGTTATGATAGTTGGTGATGTGTGATAGAAACATGTGACAGGTTTTTAAAGATGTTTGACTGTTTTCGAAATGGTAGGATAAGAAAATGAAAGTTTTGGTTTTTTTTGTACATTTGTGTGGTTATTGACAATTGTGTTGTGTTTTTAATATCTATACACTTTTCATGTATGTTCTATGTATTTGGGTCATTTTCGTGTTTGTAGCTTAAAGTTTGGGGATTTCTGTTGGTCAATGTATTTATTTTTATGTTTTAGTAATTATGTTGATGTGGATGTTTTCCAATTTTGTGGTGATTGTCTTTCAGTTGGTGGCAACATGCTGCAAACTTAGCAAGTTATGAACAGCAGGATGCACATGAGTTTTTTATTTCTATGCTTGACGGGATTCATGAAAAGGTGGATAAGGACAAGCGTAAACCTAATAGTCAAGGTAAATCCAGTACTTTCTTTTGTGCACATGTTAGTTGTTTAACTTGGAAGTTAATGTGGAAACTTAGTTTTTTTGTGCAACTATTTGGATTTCTTTAGCTAATGTATTCAAATTTCTGATGATGAACTAAGTACCTGATGCCTTTCTATATGATCTAACGGTTTGGGATTTGGTGGATCAAATGTTTTGTGACTTTTGTGTTAAATGGATCTTATTTTGTACCATGTTTGTCGTCATGTACTTGACATGTACTAATTACATATTCTTTTCAGAACTACTGAATGTAGTTGGAGTGAGGAGGAAATGAGCGGCATTATAGTATTAGACTTTCAGTATTCAAGTTCTCACCTGAGAGTACACGTGTGTAAAATGTGAAGCATAGATCCTCTAGACCTCGCCAAGGAGTTTGACAGTGATTAATTTGTGTAGGAGATTCTGTCACCAATAGCCCTAAGAAACTTTGTTTAGTAAGAACAGAATAGTAATTAACTTGTTTGTTTGGATATCCATATTCCCTTAGCTTCTCTAGTCAAGTTCTCATTTCAACATGATCGTAAAGCGTTTTCTGAAACTTCATAAATTATTCAACTGCAGGGTCGGGGTTAAGATACCTCTCTTCACTGCCCTAGGCATTGGCAAGTGCTTTCAAACTCAAATTTATGACTAAATTCAACCTGCAAGCTCATTGTAGTAAGTCTCCTTTTCCTTGGTCTAATAAATTTACTGGAGGCATTTCTTTTGCTTTTAACTTGACCAATTTAGGTTCAACAGTATCGACTCAAATGATCTTAAGTTTGAAGTTGAAGGTATAACTTAGGTGGACAGACGGGTTATCTCCTTTTGTGAAACATTTGCGGTGTTGTGAAGTTATTATGCGAGGGTTTGGTGCATATTATCTAATATAAAAACAAGTAGATTGCATACCCCCGGGAAATATATCCTAATTTTTTATTTATGAGATGCGGCAATTTTCTTGACTTGCTTGGTTTTAGCCTGCCTAAATTTATGTTACTTGCTACAAAGCTTTTTTGAAGAATGTGCATTCCCTTGCCAAATGTAGTTGTCTCTTTTTTACTCTTTCTTGCTTCACTCTGCTTACCATGTTCTGTTTTTAATTTGTGCAATAAAGAAAAATATACTTCTTGAAGAACCATTTATTTAATCCTGTATCACTAAATAAAGTGTCTTATAATATGAGTTGCTGGACATGTTTCTTCGTTATAAAAATGTTTTCAGACATGAGTTTTTAGAGAAAATTTAAGAACCAACTATTTAATACAAAGTGTCATTTAACCAAACATTTCCTTGGTTGCAGGTAGTGGAGATTGTTGCATTGCTCATAAAGTATTCTCTGGTATCTTGCGATCTGATGTTATGTGTACAGCTTGTGGTTTTACATCTACAACATATGATCCATGTGTCGACATTTCACTAGATTTGGAACCAAATCATGGTGGCCAAACAAAAACTACATCTGCAAAATCACATACTTCGTGCAACGGTGAGCCAGTTGCCACCAATGCAAGCCAAATCAGTGGCACGTCTACTCTAATTGGGTGCTTGAAGAGTTTTACCAGACCTGAGAGATTAGGCCCTGACCAAAAGTTTTTCTGCCAGCAATGTAAGGTGAGACAGGAATCGCTCAAACAAATGTCTATCAGGAAACTTCCGCTGGTTTATTGCTTTCATATTAAAAGGTTTGAGCACTCCCCTGTTAGAAATATGTCGCGCAAGGTTGACCGTTATTTACAGTTCCCATTCTCATTAAACATGGGACCATATCTTTCCTCATCTATTTTGAGAAGTAGATTTGGAAACCGAATTTTCAGTTTTGACGGGGACGAGCCAGATCCTTCAAATGAAATATCTTGTGAATTTGAGTTGTTTGCAGTCATCACTCATTCTGGTAAATTAGACGCTGGTCATTATTTTACCTATCTGAGGTTGAGTAATCAATGGTATAAGTGTGACGATGCTTGGATCACTCGAGTTAATGAAAACATTGTTAGGTCTTCCCAAGGGTACATGATGTTCTACGTGCAAAAGACGCTTTACTACAAAGCAAGTGAAAAACAAGGGCCCTCTGAGAAACTGCATGAAGTAGGGAATTGTCAAGGATAAACAGTAAATAGAGATTTGAAACACTCTGACTCTAAAGGTCAAGCAAAAAGTTTGCACCTGTACCAGAATTTCATGTGATGCTAAGTAAGCCATATGAATGATGGTCGCCTTTAGTCAGATCGGAACTTCAACCCGGGCCTGAAATCATGATCAACTCTGAGAAATATCTTCTGCATTTTCAATTTAGTTACAGAAAGGTCTCTAAATTGAGAGGTAAGGAAGTGCTTAAAATTATTAATTTCATTTTAAGTATTCTTGGCGGAATGATTCAGTTTTCTTCATGAATCTTAGATTTTTAGCGATACCTTTGTAGGGATGTTGCAATTAAGTGTAACGTTTTCTATACATTATCAGATTATCTCTTGCAATGCTTGATACTGGGATTGCTTCATATTTGCTGGTGGTCATTTCTTTGAACTATTATTTTTCAGCTTCAGGTTATGAATGGACCCTTTCTTTTTTCCCCTTTTTACAAAAAAAAATAGAATAAATAAGCCATAAAACATATTTTTATCTTGTTTTTAATAATAAAACATTCATTTTCACGAAAAATTGATTCGGGTTTTAAACTCCTAATAGGGTTTTAACATTTTTTTTCATTTTTGTTGTTCCTTGTTAGAACTTTAACTTAAACGTCTTAATTTGGTACCACCCAAAAAAAAAAAGAGGAGAAATTTAATATCGTAAAAAAAGGTTCGTCGAGGACTTTTAACGGGCCTAAGAACATAATTTGACATAATTTATTTCTCGTTTTTTTGATGGGTATTAAAATATGAAAGTACTCGTGCTTTGTTAGAGCATCTTCAATGATGTTAGGTAAGCTGATGATGGGGGATTTCACTACAAGCTAGTACCGGTTCGACAAATATAGCATAAAGAGGTCGGCTAAAATCAAAGATAATCCTGGATAAATATCCTCTTGGTCACAGGTTCGAATCTCATTAGAGGAGAATTTATGATTATGTCTATGAGTCAGAACCTGTCGCTTAAATGCGGTTTATCTTGATTCACATTGTTTGCAGACTATTGCCCCGAAGAGTAGCGGCTGCGGTTACCTACGATAAAAAAATAATCATAGATAATGATTTTGTTTCATTGGAATGATAATTTTTTAAATATTTTTTACAAATTTTATTTTTGGTATGCCACCTAGATTATTAGTTAGGGGCGAGGATGGTGTTAAAACCAAAAAAAAAAATTTGAAAACTATTATGTATAATTATGGTATTTCAACATCCGAAATTGACAAAATACGCAAATTATGTAAAACCTTAACTATTAAAAAGCCCATCGAAAAAAACTACATGACATGATTGGGAAAAATATTTGTTCACAGTAGTATCTTTGGCAAAAAATCAAGGCTCAACAAATGTGAATGAATATATTCCATCGTTCTCCTCCAAATTGTCATCGTTTTTTAGAGAGTATCAATATAATTATTAATATGATTATTCTAATTATAGGGCACGTATTTTAAGATGAATATAAGATATAATTTTATAATTTTTTTTAAAAAGATTTTTTTTTCTAAAAAACAGAATTTTTAAACTTTAGTTCAGAAAAGAAATTAAAAAAAAAGTTATAAAACTATACACTCTATTCATCTTAAAATGTATATTAGACTCTCTCTTAAAAACGATAAAAATTGAGTGGGACGAAGGGAATAGAATGTAAGAAGGAAGGTGCACATAGATTCAATGCTAATCGACACTATCGAATTCGAACCAACGGTTGCGGTTTTAAATTTTTAAAACCGAAGATATATGGTTGCGGTTCCGGTTTTATCCAGAAACCGAGCCGAACCGGCCCATGCTCTCCCCTACTAATCACACTGTCGGGGAGTATATCCCAATAAGTTGCAAGGAAAAAGCGCGTATGAAACGACTTATTCACGGTCCATTCCGGTAGTTATTCATCCATCATGTACACATTTATTAGGGAGGTGGCTACTGGCTCGCTGCTGCACTGAAGTTGACCTTCACACCAGCTCGCGACAGTTAGTATTCTTGCTTTCATACATGCATGTGCCTTTATAACGAAACCGTTCTTGAATATTTCTCAGGTACTTTTATGGAGAATTCTCTGTGCGTGGACTTGTCAAAGATGGCTGTCTTTTTGCAAGTAAAGTGGGGGTACTGATGATGAAGGATTGATATTGACTGTAATCGCACAAGTGTCTGTAGCTAGCTAGCAATCAGCTTCATGCCAACATCTACAACGTACAGATGTTGTGCCAGTTGACAGTCCTGACATCGTCCAACTGATTAGCAACTAATGCAACACTATTATTGGGACAATTCGGATCAAATCCTGAGTCTTTTTCGAAAATCGGATCAAATCCCGATAACGAGTCCGAAATAAGCTCAAGCATAATGTCTTGAGTGCAACTAACTTGACTTACGATAAATCCACCACAGACCCCCAAAAGATCATGATTTGTTGGTGCACGTGGTAGTAGTACTTCACCTTATAAATTGAACAGAAATCTCATATATCCTTGATGTGGGACTGGGATGTTACAAACTCCCTCACTTAAACTCCTGACATACTCGTCAGACCGAACAGGGAGCCCATTGGATCAAGGTCGTACATCTCTAACCATTGTGGGATAATACCGGCTGGTTTAGTGTCCCCACCTCCGGACCTCTTGCCATTGTGTGGTAATACCACCTGCCTTCGTGTCCCCACCTCCGGCAACTTGATAAATCAAGTTTTCGAGAGTTGGCTCTGATACCAACTGTAATACCCCGACTTTTCAGACAATATATTACACTTAAATGTTAAACTAAAACTCCAAATTTTATTCATACTTAAAATAAGTTTCTAATTGTCCATAAAATTCTAAAAATTAAGACAAAATAAAATCATCTAAATTGGAAATAAAGTCAAATCTTGGGAGACGCAGCTCCAAAACAAATATAATCACTAAAACATTATTCCAAAATAAGCTAAAATCAAGTTCACTTTTAAGATGTCGCAAAAACTAAGCACCTAAAAATTTGTAAGTAATGAGTCAAAGAGCCCAACAAGAAAATAATTCTACACTAATGGATCAAGTATCATAATTATATAAAACCAAAATCATTGTCCAAAAATCCATACGACAAAAAAATCGATTTAATTCCACAGCTCTCGCTAAGGCCACAAATACCTCGTGACACAATATTAAAAGTTTATAATTTATGTCAATAATGCGCCTCTTACTAAGGTATCATAGAGTGTGCACTCCCGAAGGCATCATAAGTAGCACTGCCTAAAAAAGAAACAAAACATGAAGAGTAATAGTTCAAGTGCATAGTAAAACTATAAAATAATATATAAAACATATATGATAAGTACACTTAATTATATAGATATTTATAACCAAATACATTATTTTGTAACATATTAAATAAAATCATACATACATAAATGTGAAAATACTATTTTATAAACTATATATATAAGAGAAAATTATTTTTTATCAAAATAAATAATTTAAATTTTCAAAAACAGATATATATTTATAACAAAATCTGGGTTATCACAACCCGCTTATGGGATTTAGCATTTGTTTGTATCAAAAATTCTAACTTGGTTAACGGGATTTAGATTATTGCTTTATCGAGTTTATTATTTTATTAGAAGTAAAAATATATTTTGTTCATTATGTTGGGAAAATAAAAAAAAAATTTATTTAACGATATTATTTTTCATCAATTATTACTTTATTCAGTTTCAACTATAATTCTAATTTCTGCTAATCGAATTGAAATCACCAAACAATATAAATGAAATTTGTGTCATCTTAGATTTAGGATCGACTCTTGCACATTCTTAGATTTGTTAAAACATATAATTATTTGTAACTCGTAAAGTATACAAGATTAATTATTCAATAAAAAGCTTAAAAAGAAAAATAATTCCTGCTAATCGAATTGAAATCGCCAAACAATATAAATGAAATTTGTGTCATCTTAGATTTAGGATCGACTCTTGCACATTCTTAGATTTGTTAAAACATATAATTATTTGTAACTCGTAAAGTATACAAGAATAATTATTCAACAAAAACGTAAAAAGAAAAAAGGGGCAAAATTAAAATATATGAGTATATTCTTGTTAGATTTTTCTTTAAAATCACATAATGTATAAAAATAAGTACTACGGGATGAGAAATGTTAGGTTCACCAAATTTTTCTCAATAATAGTAAATTTACTAAATATATTATGTACTCCGCGCGTATAAATATATGTCCATAAATTAAAATCCGTCACAAATTAGCAAATATTATTTAATAAAAAATTTGGGTGGCCTACACTAGGCTTACAAGATTCATGTGTAGTCACGGATCTTTTATACAGAGGAGTAAATTTGTTGAATAAATGTCACGCGGGTATAATTGCAAATGTCAGTTTCTGGGTTTAGTAGGCAAGAAAAATGGTGTGAGGGTTGTTGGGGTTTGGAGTTACTTAAGGGTAACCACAAAATAAAATCTCATTTGGTTGTAATATGCATGTTTTTTTACTAATTAACTTTATGTATATTGTGTGATACTCACAATTAGGTCACCTATTTTCTCAGCGGCAAAGGGAGGTTTAGCCCCCACAAAGTAGCTAAACTTCTAATACTCCTTGATTGTAGGGGTGTTCACGGATTGCTTTGGTCCGGATTCTTGTTTTTTTTCAAACCGAACTAGTAAGAACGGTTTTCTGAAGATTAAAACCAAACCGGACCAATTAAACGCCGAGACCAAACCAAGTCAGGACCATAAAATAACAGATTGGTTCGGTTTTGAAACACTGTTTGAACTTGATCATTTACTTTTGTTTCATTTTTGTTAAACTTAGATGGAAACAGTTATTTAAGTAAATGTAATATAAAATTTATCATATTTATTATTATTATATATTACATAGAATTACTATGATATATATTTATAAATATTTAGTTTACGGCTTAAATCTCAAAGTAGTCACTAAACTCAAGATCATATATCAAAAAGATCATTCTAGTTATCGGGGACTCGTATACACTATTCTAGTCGAGAGTAATGACATCTCCGTTAGTCAAGGTCGTTGACTTGACATAAAATGTTACAAACTTAACAGAAATACATATGGCATGACATGGCAACAGAGAAGAACCTATGTGGCTTCCAAATATGCAGGACTACGTTTATAACAAAAGAAAAAGAAATACATATAAGTCTTTAAATCCTTAAATCAAAAGCACAGTTCTGATATCAAACTAATAATTCTCCTTAGTAATTAAAAAATAGCCAACCTCAATTTAAGCCTTGAATATTCAGAAGAAGATGATAAAGATTCATTTCTTTCTGTAAGTTTATGATTATAAATGAAAGGAAAGTACTTCTGAGATTGTTGATGGGTGTGAATCTTCCAAAACGTCGTGTATATGTTTAAAGATATGTGAGATTCTTTGTGTATATAATGGTTGATTTCCAGATCCAGGTGAGTCGTGGCCCTCTTGATATTCGTGTATGTCTGATCTATGTATCTATATACAGTATTTATAGGGACTTAATACATGATCTTGATTTTACTTTTTAATTTTCATTTTTAAATGAAAAACATAATTAGATGCATTGATTTTCTCTTTTACAATATCTTTAAATTATAATTTTAAATCTTATGTACTGCTTTTTAAAATATCAATTTACTTATTATGGATTGATATTTTATAATTAAAAATCAACTTGAAATAAAATATTTATTTTCCTACCTGCATCTTTCCAAGTATAAAATATTTTTCTAATAAAATTTAAAGAAATAATGGGATCTTAAAATTTACAATTACGGCAAAGATTTGAAAAAAAACATACGGATCAATTTTATATAAATCTGAACTTTTTAAATATTGAAAATGTTTATTATTTTAATCATAATTTTGTTTAGTAAAATTTGGCAACTAAAATATATTTGAGAAAAATATTAAACTTTTTAATGATTTTAAAACATAATAGACTAAATTCTACATCCTTTAAAATAGAAATTTTGAATTTAAAATTAGTAAAACTTGATAAGATTTTAGAAATTTAAAAATTATCTTATAAATGGTTTGTTAGACACCATAAACCTGCCACGCTGTTGTAAGTTAGTGCAACTGTTATTTATGTCAATTTCAACACATTTTCCGTCGAGTCAACGCGGTTGACTAACGACTATGTCATTATTTGCAACTATAGCGATGTAAATGAGTCCCCCATAACTACACATATTTTTGATATATGAGTTTGAGTTTAGTGACTATTTTGAGATTTAAGTCTTTAGTTTACGTATGACCTTCGTATACTTTAATTTAATTTAAATAATACTAAGTATATGAATAAGAGTATAACTGCAAAATATTAACTGAAGTTTTTATTTAAAAAGTAATTTAATTTTTTTAATATAATATACACCCACGCATAAACAAAACCATTATTTATAATCTTAACTTGTACGTATATAGTAGAATTTTTATATATTATTATATAACGGTCCGGTTTGATCAAAACGGTTTTAATTTATTGGAAATCATAACCAAACCATTTATGTGTGAACGGTCCGGTTAACCGAACCATTGAAAACAGTTTTAGCGGTTTCGGTTTTTCTTGATTCGGATTGCCGTGATCCGGTCTGGATTCACGGTTTGACGAATTTTTTGAACACCCCTACTTGATTGTTGTCTGTTTAGAATCAGGATTTTAAAAATAAGTTGACTTATATGATACTCAAATAAGGTATTCGTAAATCAGAGATGAATTGATTCGAATTTAAGTTATGATTCGATCTAGTATTTCGAGTTCTTTGATGGTGAAAATAAGTATTCGAAAAATAATCTATTGCTCGGATTTTGAAAATTCTACTAATTAGATCATTTATTGAGTACTTGACGAAATTTTTTAAATATCCGATGATGAAAATAAGTACTCCAAATATAATCGATTTTCGAATTTTATAATTTATTTAAAATAAAAGCCAATTGAACTTATTAGACCTGGCAACGTTTCGTGTCGTGTACAAATGTTCCGTACGTACTTTCGTGTTTTTATGTATCAAATCTTAAACCTGAATCCGACCCGGATTTGCATTCGTGTACCAATTTGGTGACACTAACCCAGAAGTCCATAACTAATATATTTGTATTTGCCCGCTTTAGTACACTAAAATACACGAATTATATACGAAAAATATTAATTGTTAAAAAATGAAATAGATAATTAAATGGCGAAGTGCTCACTGACGTAGTTAAGGAACAATAAAATATATTTTAGTATTTACAATTGTATATATGTTATTTATAATAGGTAAAATTCACATTTTTTTATTGTAGATAACCTGCACCCGCTACCCTTCGGGTACGTACTGGGTAAACCTACGGGCTCACGCAATAGCCTGCAAATCACGTGAAACAAGATAAACTGTATTTAAGCGACATGCTCTGACTCAGGAGACATAATCATAAATTCTCCTCCCGTGGGATTCGAACCTGTGACCAAAAGATAAAATTCACATTTAGTATTTACTATATATATGTATATTATATATTTAAAAAAAATATTTATTTATTCTGTGTACTTTTGTTCCATGTCGTGTATATATATTGGAAACTCAAACCCGATACTAATTATATTCGTATTTTTTATGTTTGTGTTTTTTCGTTTCCAAGTACCAAATTTTCGAATTCAAAATACCAATTATTGATATCATCTTCTATCATATTCACGTGTCATATATCACTATTGACGTGTCTGGAACTTGTGTCATTGATGACCCCGGCCCCTTCGAGAGCAACTGCACAAGTGTTGGTTGGCAACCTTGGCACCCATAACCTAGAGGAATGGCACGCCTCCCCGGCTCTTCTCTTTGCTCTCTTTCCCATCATTTCTAGAAAGTGGATGGGAAAAACAACACTGTTTACATGAGACTTGGAAAGTGTGCCCAGAAACATTAAACATCCCGTTAACTTATTCAAAATATTACAAGTACAAAATTAATTTTTAAAATAATTTTAAAATTTGATCTATTCATTTGCTAACTGAAAATGTATCATTACATTCATGTTAGTAAGATAGGTTAAATTATTTTATACTCACATTTCAATCATGCCATATCATTTGTCAATAACTTTTTATCTTTTTTTATATTTTTAATATTAACAGTAATTTATACCTTCTCGGTGATATCTACCCTACACTCGCGTAATTAAAGATTAAAATTTATTAAACAACAAGGTGGTAAATACTCTAAAGATTATATATTCTCATTCGTAATTATATATATATATATATTACGAGATATGATGAATTAAATCATTTCTTTAAAATATTTTATTTTATTACCATCTCTTCATATTTTCTTACGATCCCCTCAAATTCACGATACTCAAATTGAGAGTTTTCCAAAATTAAAAAAATAGAATCGTCTGCTTCAATCTGCCATTTGAATAAGTTTTTTGGTTTAGAATCGTCCGTGTTAGTCAACCACCTGAATCAATTTTTTCGTTCTAAAACATACCCTTTAATCAGCCACAAAAATATTTTCTTTTGTCCCTGTCAAATCTTCATACCCGTATTCGTCATCTCGTCCTTGTCATTATCTCTATAATTGATATTACCATCATTATCGTCACTGATCATCGTTATCAAGTCGTCGTTATTTCAAATCAAAAAATAATTATAGGGTCGTTGGTCGTCCTCACACATCACGAACGCTATTAGTGTTAATCATACTAGCAGTTGCTAACTCTAACACATTTAATTTTATCGTATTCACAAACTATTGTGATAATAACCTAAATTTTTGATATCATGATAAAATATTATCTCATGTTATACACTTTTATTCATAATAATTTAGTGTATATTGATTACAAGACTTGGTTAACAAGTTTAATATCTCGTAACAATGAAAATAAATCATATATTTAAAATTTTATTTTATTACTACCCCATATTTTCTTATCATAAAGTAAAACAGTCATGCGAGTATGTTTAATTAATTGAAAAAATTAAACATGTCGGTATATATTTTCTTCATAGCATTTTTTTTTAAAATTTCGAAGTAATATTTTTGGAACATATTTTTGTATCTAAGACTATAAATAGCTCTGAATATTAAAAAAATATTCTAAAAATAACATTTTCTATGTTTTTATTATAATTAAAAAAAATCGGCTTAAAGAAGCTTTCATCTTTGTCACCTTATAGATGTGAATTGAAAGTGTGAGAAATCTTCTGTTACTATAACATCCTATATATAACGTGACATTATGCACTTGTCCGTCATCTAATCACTCTATCAATTATCAAATCTGCATTGATTATCAGAAATCGATTGATTACTACTCCCTCCGTCCCATAATGAATTTTCAATATTGACTTTTTGTATTGTTCGTATTAAGCGATTGCCTACTAATTTACGTCTAATCTATAAGATCAAACATAGCAATGAATGATCTTGTTGAATCCGTATTTATGAGTACTTTAATACAATGAAGTTTTAATATGTAAAACTAATACGAAATTAAAGATATTAACAATAAAAAGTGTGCATTGGTAAACGTGTTCAACACAAAGAGTAAACGTTTTTAGGGACGGAAGAGAGTAATATTAACTATTTTGGTGTGATCTGTGAGCTGACACATACCCGTAAATAGCAGCAGTACTGTACTGTTAGGAAAAAGGTCTCAATCCCTGACCATTGGGATTAGATTGGTCTTATCGAGGAGTAGGGGTGTACGCGATTCGGATCGGGTCGATTTTTGGGTAAAAGTCGAACCAAATCGCGAAAAACGGTTTTAGAAAATTGTCATCCACAACCGCATTTGCGGTTGCGATTAACCGCGTCAATTGCGGTTGCGAATTTGCGGTTATTGCGGATCGGTTTGCGGTTCAACCACTTTTTTTAAAATAATTAATAATTTGCAAAAAAATAAATTCTGAATATTAATAAATTCAAGTTTAAGTTACGTGATAAATTTATATTGAAAAACAAAATACAAACTAATGCTCCGTGTGGAGCAAGATATTAAAAACATACAAAAATATGGAGGTGAGAGAAAAGAAAAAAGAAACGGATAAAAATAAAATTACATGTTAATTACATTTTCTATTTATTTTGGTTTTATATCTTATAATGATTGTGAATCTTATGAACGAAGTCTTAACATTAATTTAAGATTAGTTAATATATGTGTATACTTATTAATTTATATGATATTAACTACATTTTTGGAAATATTTACTAAACACTTGTACATTTTTTTATTAAAATTTATATAAATAATAAATAATAAATACTTACTAAACACTTGTACATTTTTTTTATTAAAATTTAAGATATATTTGGGGGGAGAATTGTAAGATCATCTCCCGCCTATAAATATTATGTTACTGGTATTAATCTTAGGTGTACAAATTTTAATATATTCCTATTCCTATACCCGTTGTTTATTTTATTTTGATTTTTCAAAATTTTTAAATTCTTATAATATAGTATTTATAGTATCGTATTCAAATCAGTTTTATTAATATATAATATCTATATTTAAATCATTGATTAATATTTATATGAACAATGGTGTATTTTTATAAAGTTACATGGAATTGTATATTGGTTTGTCATAATTGTGTAACTTTCTCAGATTGATTGAAATCTCTTTTTAAAAAATAAATATCGATTATTCGATTTTACAAACTTGTCAAAAAAATTATAAAAGATATCTATATTTTTCTCAAAATAAAAATATGAAATGGGAATTTACTATATCGTCAAATTAGTCACCTACTAGAGGGATATGTTACAAAATAAGTGTAGTGTGCGGGTGTGTGTATATAATTATAAGATAAGACTAGTATTCGATCTCCATATACCTGTAAAATTATAAAATCAAACTTTAAGGTTGGTCGATTAAAAAAATTATGCGAACTGTTAGTGGTCGATTAAAAAATTTATCCGAACTCGATTCGGTTGTTTATGAACAAACTCGTGTTCGGCTCGGACTCGGTTCGGTTATAAACGAGTCGATCATGAACATCACTTTTGGCTCGGTTCTTAAACTCGGTTCAGTTCAGCTCGACTCGTTTTAAAAAAAAAAAACCTCTACTCAATTTACACAAAACTCCATTCGGTTATGTTCATTTGCAGCTCTACCAAGTAGTGTTATTTTGCCAGCGCAATATGCAAGTGTCCATAATATTGATAACCTAATAATATTGCATTGCCGATTCTCCAAACTGTATTTCAAATAATAATAAAATAATAGTATTAACAAGTCAAAGCAAAGAGGCGGGGGGTGTCTTTAAATGCATGCAGTTGTTAGTTCGGTTCCTCTAAACTGCACTTAATAATCGGACAAAGACACCAACTTAGAAATCACCCGGAAGCACATCCACACACTCCATTCATATTCACCAATCTCTTGTATAAATCTCTCTTCAACTTACACAAAACCACACACACACACACATTTGTACAAGAAATGTCAAGTGAAGATCAAATGGATCAGAGCCAGTTGTTAACTAGTTCTACCAAGATGATCATCAAGAAGAAGAGCCAGAAGAAAAAGAAGAACAAGATGAGAAAGTTTACAGAGAGTTATGATCTTGTCACATTTGAGGAGTTGCCAGGTTACATGAAAGATAATGAGTTTATTCGGAATTATTATCGAGCTAATTGGCCTCTTAAACAAGCTCTCTTCAGCGTTTTCCGGTGGCATAATGAGACTCTCAACGTTTGGACGTAAGTTTCTTAGTTTTCGTGTTTTTAATCTGACCAAACATATTCGGTATATCTCACAAAAGTATGGTCGGTGAAGGGTGAAATCAACGCATATCTTGTGCTAACACCTAATGGCGGAACCAGGATCTCATATGAGTTATGTGAAAATAAAATATCGTCAATATTTTGTTGCTAGCTCCTGGTCATGGCTTAGAATTTTTTTTACTGATGTTTAACAAAATATCCAGATTTTAAAAATAAAAAAATTCTCTATTAAATTTTCAGACTTCTGCCCAGGTCCGCCCTGCTTACCCCCTAAAAAATTAAATCAATTGAACTTCGGATTTTAAATAGTTCGCTCCGTCGGCCGAAATAAGGGGCGGGTTGGGGCAGTTTTTTGTTCACCCCTACTAAGAAGTGAGCTTTAAGGGCCGAGTTCGAGCTTGTTAACGAACAGCTCGGTTCGTTTACGGGTCTAAAAATTGGGGTGGGAACGGTCAATGGTAGCAGTATTATATTGGCAATGATGATGATAACTAGGCGTTGGTGTGTAAAACAAACTCCAATATTGACATAAATGCTATACATGTTTGTGCAGGCATCTGGTTGGATTTATACTATTCGTCTGGTTGACATGCTCGAATCTGATACAGGTCCCTCCTGTGGTCGAGTTTCTCAATATTTTCACCACCTGGTATGTTTCTGTTAACAATGCTATTCTATTATACCCCCTCCCCCTCCGTCCCTTTCTATTTGTTAGAATTTGAATTTATTACGGAGATTACGAAATGAGAATAAAGTGAGAACAAATCAGAGATACGTTTAAACGGAAGTTAATAATGACCTTTTGAACCGCAAGATTTGCACCATTATACCCTTCGGCCCCTAATATACAAAACGGTCCCTTTTTTACCCTGAAGTACTGAAAACGTACATTTTTAAGCTTGGACTGGGAAAAAAACCGAAGGACCGGGAAAAAATCGGTGTAAACCAGGCGGTTCAAGGTTTAAAAAAAGATTAGTTTTCAGTACTTCGGGGTCAAAAAGATCGTTTTTGTACTTCAGGGGCCGATGAGTATATTGGTGCAAACCTTGAGATTCAAAAGGTCATTCCTAATGATTCACTTGTTGATGAATAGTCCTGCCAAGCTCGAGCAAACTTCTAACAACTTCGCCTTTTGATTTCGTGTACAATTTAGAAGGTAGTTTACCTAATATAGACCCTGTAATTGAAACTCTGTTAAAAGCTTCTCAGTAGACCTTAATTACCTGCAATTTTGAATCATATGCTTAGTGATAATCAAATCATCTACGATATGTCTATCGATCATTGTATTCTCTAGTGATCATCTGATTTATGCATCTTACTTGCAGGTCTTCTCCATTAGGTTCAGTTGGGAATGTTTCTCTTAATTCCAAGAATTTCTTCTCTGTAAGCTCTTCCACCTCTCGCATTTCATCGTTAATCGATCATAGATAAATTTACATTTAGATACTATTTTAGGATACTAATAGTCAAAATTCTGGTAATACAGGATACAACAAAACTGATTGACTTGAAGCACTCATCGTCTTTTGGTATGGACATTACACAACCAGAATTTGAAGCTACACGGTGGCCATTCTTTGTATTTCTTGGAGGCTCGATGTTCTGCCTACTGTCAAGCAGCATTTGCCACCTCTTTTGCTGCCATTCCCACCCCTTAAACATCTTAATGCTCCGACTAGACTACGTTGGAATTGCAGTCATGATCATCACCTCTTTTTTCCCTCCAATCTACTACATCTTCCAGTGTTCCCCACACTGGCAAATTCTGTACCTTAGTGGGATCACAATCATGGGCATTTTCACTATCATAACATTGCTGTCACCAGTATTCTCAACAAATAAATTCCGCGCATTCAGAGCCTCACTCTTTGTGGCAATGGGGCTGTTTGGCCTAATACCTGCAGTTCACGCGATGATAGTGAACTGGAATGAGCCTAGCAGGAATGTATTACTTGGCTACGAACTGGCTATGGCGCTATCGTATCTGATAGGCACACTCTTCTACGTTACTCGGGTTCCTGAGAGGTGGAGGCCCGGGTGGTTTGATCTAGCCGGACACAGCCACCAGATATTTCATGTGTTTGTAATCATGGGCGCATTGTCACATTATGGTGCTGCACTAGTTTTTCTTGATTTTCGCAGTAGGATTGGCTGTGAAACCAACATGTAACGCATTGTTAGTGTTGCATTTCACAAAATTGTGGCCTTGATTGTTGAAGGTGTAGGTTTAGCAATCATTTTATATTCTTTATGTGTTGTATTTAAGTTACAGAAGATTGGTTATATTCATCAAAAGTGTGAAGTAACCAAAGATTGAATACAGTGTGCTTTTGTTGCCTCTCTTGTCCTCTGCTTGTTTATAAGATTCATGCCTGCTCCGATACTAAATACATGTTCATTTTGAGGTTAAAAGCAACTCTCGGATACTAAATACACGTTCATTTTGACTTTAAAAGCAACTCAAACAGTTTAGATATTTGGAGTTTTAAAGTCAAATAGAAGGAATATGGGGAAAAAAACTACTCCAACATTATATTAGTGATTCGTTAAATCACTAAGATCCTTTAAGATCTTTTTTCAATTCCTTATCTTTACCTAACCTCTCTTCTCTTCTAACTTTTATTTTATAATATATATTTGAAAAAAGACTTTCTCTTTCTTCATTTTACGTAATAATGTTACTATTTAATGATTAATTATTATATAAGAAATGAATACAGGGAATGTTGTTGGAGTTGATAATAAGATGTCTTAAGTTACTAAGATCCAATATTTTATATTAAATTTAGGGAATAAACTAAGAAACGGTTGGAAATGCTCTAAACCAGTCCAATTAACCAAATTTTAACTTAAATCTACACCTATTATATAGTTAAAAAAATAATTAAAAAATAAATCATTAGAAAGTACATTTAGTTTATAATAATAATAATAATAATAATAATAATAATAATAATAATAATAATAATGATAATTTGAAAAATAATAAAATGTGTAAAATGGAGCCCGGATCTTGTGGGCCCGGTAATGAAGTATGTTCTCTCGTTCATGTTTGAATGTAAGGACCACTCCCATCTCTTTCCCCACATCATTTCCCTTGTTTCACTTTCATTTTCTCTTTCCAAATTTTGCATTCACCTGCAAATCATCTCCAAGACCAATATATAGTGTAATGTACTTTCCTAAATTTACATGCATGTAGCTATAATTTTTCGAGAATATGAGATGTTATGCATTTTTTTGTATTCATACGTTCTTATGTATTTCATGTTTAGTCGTAAAAGATATAGTTCTCGTTTGAACCTGACTCGTACATATGTGTCTAGACATACAATACGGTCCATAATTTTTCCCCATTAGTTATTTACGCATGTAATTGTTAAGTTTATAAAGAATTGAATGTCTGTGTTTGTAATGAACTCTAGCCTCTTTGTTTTTCGTGTTTTTGTTTCTCGTATTTAGGTGTAAAAGATAGGGTTCTCGTTTGAGCCTGACGCATAGATATGTGTCTAGACGTACTATATTCAATAATTTTTCCGCATTAGTTATTCAAGCATGTTAATTTTATAACGAATTGAATGTATGTGTTTGAAATTAACTCTAGCTTGTCTGTGTTAGAAAAATATATTATCCTGGAAATGTCCATTTTCTAAGAGCAAGTGCAACGCGGGGCTGCTTTGCTCATGGGGCCGCGTGAAATGGCTTGTCCAACCTTTTGTGACACTAGACAACATTGTGTACTTTAGATAGAAATGGTCCAGGGACGCCACGCCGGGTTTGGCCACTTGAAAACCAATTCAGTTTTTTATAATAAAACCTGTAAAAGCTGCTGCCACACTCTTGATTACTGAGTTCCGCAAGTGAATATAACGTTAATATTATCGTTGAAAATATTAATGTTGTAATATTAAAAAAATTAATCACTTTAATTTTATTATTAAAATTTGTATACTAATAAATTAAAATTAAAATCAAATAATAAAAACAATTATTAGATATATAATATAATAATAATACAAGAGTGCTACTACAAATGTGGGAAGTGGGCTTAACATTGGATAGATTGGGGTCACTTTTTTTATGGGGTCATTTCGGATGACGTGGCGGGGGGAATGCGTAAGTGTCCCCGGGAGAGTTGACCCCGAGGGCTGTGGATGCTCTAATACCTTGAGATTTCAGAGTAACTGGTTTCTTGACAGTCTGTACTGTGTGGACGAGTAAATAACTTTTCGGATGCATATCGTGCAGCTATAGGTCTCGAGGATACAATGTCAGGAGGGATGAAGCAAAGTGCCATCAGAAAAGCAGTGGGAGTTATAAAGGATAAAACCGCCGTCAGTCTGGCTAAAGTACACAGTGATTACAAGGTATATATACCTCGTAAATTTATTTTCGAGTTCTTTTACAAGATCGCTAAACATTCATGCTCAGAATGTTCTGATCCCTTTTTGCATTCTGCAGGAACTGGAAATCAACCTTGTCAAGGCAACAAATCATTATGAGCGCCCTGCGAAAGAGCAACATGTTAAAAGTAAGCTTAACTATGAACCGAGATGATGTTTCAAATTACGATATTCATAAATTTGTTTAGGGAACCTTATAGTTTTTTTCTGGTATCATTGTTGCAGCTGTCTTTGCTTTCATCTCGGGTATAAGGCCTCGTGCAGATATTGCTTACTGCATTCATGCTCTCTCGAGACGTTTATCAAAGACTCACAATTGGGCGGTATGAACTTCTCCTGAGCTATCATTACTGAGGAAGTCATTCTGCAGGTTGATCTTATTTTTACAATGTCTGTTAAGGTTGCTCTGAAAACTTTGATTCTTATTCATCGAGCTTTGAGGGAAGTGGATCCGACGTTCCAGGAAGAACTGATTAATTTCAGCAGCTACAAACGCCATATGCTCAATATGGCTAACTTCAAAGATGATTCTAGTCCAAATGGTATGTTAAAGTTTCATTCTTCTCCACTCCATTTTAGAAAAGGAAAGCTTCTTAAGAATAATAGTAACTTTTGCATTGATCTTCTGCTCAGCCTGGGACTATTCTGTTTGGGTTCGTAATTATGCTTTATTTCTAGAAGAACGTCTGGAATGCATGCGCGTGCTCAAATATGATGTTGAGATGGAATGCCCGGTACATTTTTTTCTGTGTGGTGTACCCTAAACCGAGCTCTGATACTATGTTAAGTAACCAGTCACACTAAAACCTTAAGGTGGTAGAGGAAGACCCGAACAAGATCTTATACTCTTTAACAGTGTAAACGCTACTATGTTAAGATCATAATTTGCAGTTGACAGTCAGACTAAAACATAATTACATTGGTGCAGAGAACTAGAGATCTCGATACTCCTGAGCTGCTTGATCATCTACCAGCATTGCAGCAGCTATTGTTCCGCATTATAGGCTGTCAGGTACTCTACTCTCGTTTAATGTTATCTGGCTATCGGCAAACCTTCAAATTAGTAACATCTTGGATAACTTCTTCTGTGCAGCCTCAAGGGGCAGGGTTCCAAAACAATGTCATTAAGTTAGCACTTTCCCTGGTTTGTAAACTTCACCAGTCTTTATGCTAATATCAGTTCTTTCCTCTTAAGAACTCGCCTATAAGATTTTAACTCGAGATGATTTGTTTCGTTTAACATAGGTTGCTTCAGAAAGCAGTAGAGTTCATAATGCTATAAAAGATGGCACAGATAATTTGGTTGAGAAGGTATGCTGTGACTTGGCCATTATGCTTTTCAAAGTTTAATACCTCATGAAAGAGTACTTACAGTGTCAATTTAATCAGTTCTTTAAAATGAAAAGGCATGATGCTCAGAAGGCTCTAGACATATATAGGAGGGCACTGAAACAGGTATTGTTGTAGAATTTGTTACCTGATTCCATTCATGAACGTTATTAGAAGATTCATGATATCACTTTATATCAGGCTGAGAGACTGTCGGAATTCAATGAGCTCTGTACAATCCTTGATGTTGGACGTGAAAGACTTCCAAGAATCGAGCAGGTTGGTAATCTTTGGGGTCATGTGTTGAGGTCTGGTGACTCGGGAAATTTTCTTATCGTTTAAGCCATTGTCTGTTGTTGTGTGTAATTTTTATGAAGCCTTCTGAAAAGTTCTTGCAAGCTATGGAAGAGTATGTAGGAGAGGCCCCTCGTAGTTCAATTGTTCGCAAGGATCTGGTATGTAGACGGTAGACCTCTGTTTTCAATTTTCTGATCTTGACAATATGGGACTTTTTCTGGAGAAAATCCTATAGAAATCTGTAATAAGTATTTTTTTTCTTGCAAAGCAGGAACTTGATGCTCCGAAAGAGATTGTAGCCATTGAGCATGAAAAGCACCAAGAGGAGGTGCAAGAGAAAAGGCCGCCTTCTCCATCTCCACCTAAACCTGAACCAGTTAAAGTGGAAGCTCCTGTTCAACCACCAGATCTGTTGGTAATCCTCATGATTCTTTTAGTCCTCCTATGAAGTACAATCTCTCTTTGAGGTAGAGAATTCAACCTTTTATATGCCTGCATTGTCTTTTTGTAGTGTCTGGATGATCCTTCTCCAGCGTTTTCTGCTTCAGATCAGAAGAATGCATCAGAATTGGCTATTGTTCCTGTCGGTAAGTTCCCTGAGAATTCAGGGTTGTCGAATTCATAAATTAAGTAACTTGTTGGTTGTTCTCAGAGTGTCCTGAAAGATCTACTAATGTGTTTAAGGCAATAAAGTTTAATTGCACATTCTGACTACAATTTTTTTTATAAGCTCGCCTGTGGTATGTGCAGAGAAGCATTCAACAACTACTAATCCAGACCTGGCAAAAATAACATCAAGCTGGGAATTGGCACTTGTTGCTGCTCTTGACCCTAACGAGAGCAATGCAGCTTCAAGCAAACTGGTAAAGAACATTCTTCCACAGTACACTTTCTGTTCTTGCATGAATCTTTTGTTTCAAAGTGATCTGTGCAATAGTCATGCATCTAAATTTGTTCACAGTAGTAGTCTTTCTAATGAAACGTTGCGTTTTTTATTAAAAGGCTGGAGATCAGGACAAGCTCAAACCAGATAACTTATATAATGATGCAATCAGAAGAAGCAACCAGAATGTGAGTTACAATCCATGGGAACAAACCTCACTAGCAAATCCTATGATGACGCAAACAACATACGTACCTTTTCATGCATCCAATACTCTAGCCGCGGAATCTACTGTCCAGCAACAGGCCTTATATGTTGCAGCAGCAAGCAGATGATGATGATGATGATGAACCCACAGCAACAGCCTTTTAACTCATTTGCTAACCAGTATGGTCCAGCTGCCCATCCCTACTGTTCCGATACGCCATTTCAGGCCTACAATGCATATACCAGCCTCATCTAACAACTGCATACAAAAGTAAATTTGTTTAAAGGGTATCATATCATATGTTGTGAAGTGCTCAGGATGATGATTATGCATGTAAAATAATAGAAAGGGAAGGCCCTCCAATTAGTATTATCTGTGTGTATTAAGGGCTAATAATAAGCTTGGGGACCAATTTCCAATCTGGTTCCTTGTTCTTCACATAAACAGTGTTCCCTTGTATTATTCACTTGTTTTTTTTATTGAGATAGAAAAAGGATCATGTATGATACTTTACTGTAATGAATAAAAAGTTGGTTCATGCTTGTTCTACTTTTCCGGGGGAGTTTTTTTGCTAGTCAAGAAGATTCACGCATCTTCGACAAGGTTCGAACCCTGAACATCCCGTAAAAGGGTATGAGGTGTTTTTTTGCTAGGTTAAGAAGATTCACGCATCTTCAACAAGGTTCAAACCTGAACATCCTGTAAAGGTACGAGAAAGATACCCCTGCTGCATCGAGAAATTAATTCTCTATGCTTCTTATTGGTAGTTATGTTGTAGATCAACTTGGTAAGAGACAGCTAAAAGCCTCTATCTTAAAATAAATCTTCGGATTTGTTAGTAATTTAGCCTATTGTAGAGACTAAAATGTGTTCTTTCCATAGGGTAAACTGGTTTGCATAAAACATTTTAACAGTGGCTTGAATGAAAACCAGACTTGGACAACACTGAAATCAAGTCCCCACATGCATAATGAAAAAAACCCAGCTGAAAATTATGCAAGAACTAGGAGGAACAACTACAAATACAAATCATATACATTTTACAACTTAAAATTTTTGGCAGAGAGCAGTTCTCCAAACAACCTCATGATGCAACATACAAGGAGGAAACCTAAGAACATACTTTTTAGTAAAAAAACAGATTGCCCCTAATCTTTCTTCAACGTCGAGGCCTCCAATCTGCTGTACCAGAAAACTGATACGGAGGTCTTATGTCCAATGAAGTGGTTTCCGGTCTTAAAGCTAAATTAGAGTTAATACCAGATAAATTGCTTGGACTGCTTTGTAAAGGTACAGGCCTTGGCAAGTTTGAAGAGAAAGAGACTGGAACCTGGACAGATGGATGCAACTGTTGGTAGGAAAATTGTGAGTGTACAGAAGGAGGTGGAGGAAGTATAACAGGTCGCGGAGGGGGTGGTGGTAGGATAACAGGTCGCGGCGGTGGTGGTGGAAGGATAACAGGTCGCGGCGGGGGAGGAGGAAGGATAACAGATTGTGGGATGACAGAAGACGTATTTGCGAAAGATGAGTTATGTAGTTTCTGAGGAATAGTCGTTGACGGGGGAGGAGGAAGGATAATAGATTGCTTGTATGGCTCTGGGGGGCACCACTCCGGCATGTCGTCATCGTCGTCATCATTTAGAAATCTGTTTTTGGTTAACAATGTACAAGAACTCTCGGTAGAGACCAAAGCAGCTGTAGGAGGCAACACTGTAGTTTTGTTTTGGACATTACATTGTTCTTCCCAGTTGTGCTTAGGAGAGTTCTCACAAACAACTTCCGGCGAAGCCTTTCCTTGAAAGGGAGCGGAATGATATGTAGAAAAGGGGATATCATTTACACTTTGGCTAGGAGCAGATACTGTAATGCACAGTCCCCATGGTTACTGACACTGAACCATCCTGTTTAAAATTCCCCCCGGGGATAAGCTTCATATCAAGCATAGAAGTACCTTTACTGAGTGCAGTGGAGGACCCACGCGCGACTCCAAAGTCATACTCAGGAAGATCATCTTCGTCAAAAATAGGCGAACACAATTTCTTCGCATTATACTGGACAGGAACCGAGGCATTTTGTTCTTGCCAGTTCACTTTAGATTGCTCTACTCCAGAAATAGCATGAAGAAATTCTTGAACTTTGAATAGGGTCCCACTGGAAGCCTGACATGGTCCAGGGGAAGGTACAGACATTTTTTGAGGGACTGAGATGTTGCTTGGAACCAAAGTAGTTGCTGGGATTGTATCAGCAGAGGAAGACTTTTTTATTTCAAGATGAACGTTACTTGACTCAATCTTCTTAATTTCATTACCAATTCCACCAGTACACTCAAGACTTGGAGTGGACACTGCTGTCACATGTTGAGTTGGCTTAGTTTGTTGACCTGCTTGTGTGGAATAAGATTTTTTCCCAGTAACTTGATTAGACAAAGATCCAGAAACAGATGTAGCATGTTGCTCTGATGAAGACTTACACTTGCTCTCCACTGTTTTAGAAACAGAATTTAAACAAACCTGGCTTTTACGCCATACCACACAACCAATCAAAGACTCCTGTTTGTCTTCAATAGCAGACATCCCCTTGAAGAAACCATATTTGGCAAGAATGGTAATAATGGTAGAACTACGAGGACATATGTAAAGGTCTGTGCCTGGTGAGAGCTGAGCATATCCTACCTTTTCTCCCTTTTTGTATCCATTTGAAACCTAAAAAAGATCAATAACGACTTATATTCTTATGTGCTTCAGAGGACAGTGAAATATCTACGCACTCCTTCAACAAGCCAACTCTACATTATAGCATCAAGATTCCTCACCTCTTTCATGCCCGCAAATTCAGATTCAGAAGATCCCTCTTTCCAGCAAAGTGATATAACCTGAATATAAATTTACAGTTACCACCCAGAAACAGAAAATGTATAGGAATAGATAGAGAATACAATGTGATAATTTTAGGTGTCCGGAAAGGCTGGAACCATAAAAATTGTGGGATCATATACAGTTTTGGTCCCAAACTAACAAGGACAAGGGCTCCATTTCTTACACTAACTCAATTCCTCGGTGCATTCGTCTATATTAAGGGATTATACATCATTTATCTTATATGAGGAGATTTTTACAATATCTATAATTCAGATGATAGTTCACATACCATCGTTTAACTATATCATGTGAGAAGGAGATACAACCGCTTGCAAACAAACAAACACTAAATCAAATCAGGACTCATGAAGATGAATAAAGCATGGCTCCATGGGCTTTATCAATATTTCATGCAGCTGCGTCGGAAACAATTTCCACAAAAATTATGACTAGTACAGGAAAAGAGGCTTGGTATAAGCTAAAAGATTTGTCTGAACTGAAGGTAACGCAAGAACAAAGAGGATGCAAGATTTAAATCTCAAAAGAGATTTTGAGACTTTAGCCATGGAAAAAAAAAAGCCGGATGCAAGATTTAAATCTCAAAAAGATTTTAAGACTTTAGCCATGAAAAAAAGACACCATGCAAGATTATTATGACAAATTGATGGATGTGTTGAATAAAATGCAGTTGATGGGAGAAGATCTACCCGATAGCAAAGTTGTAGAGAAGTTGTTTGTGAATTAGCCTGAAATATTCAAAGAAAAACTCTCATCTCTCGAAGATTCAAAATATACAAGTGAATTACCTTTATCTGAGCTAATAAATTTATTACAAGACCAAGAACAAAGGAGAGCAATATGAAACAAGGAAGCTAAAAATTTTGTTGAAGGAGCTTTATCCACAGACGAATCAAAAGCGAAAACAAGATTTTCTCACAGGGATTATTATAATAAGATTTGTTATGACAAAAATTTTTTTTTGCATAAAGGAAAGCCTTAATGCTTTAAATGCATCAGGTTCGGACATGCACAAAAGTATGGTAGAAACAAGACGGAAAAAAAATTCCAATAATACACAAATTAATGACAAAGAAGAATTGTTTTGATTTTAAAGAGATGTGCTCCAATATGTAAATTGGTGAGAAGTGCATCATCAAGGTGAGAAGTGCATAATCATGGTGAGAAGTGCACCAGAAGCAATCGTAGAGAGAAGTGCTCCATCAAAAATGATAATGCTCGGAAGTACATCAACGGATCAATGGTTCAATCAATTCTAGAACTTTGAATTAAGATGGAATGTTAGAATAAAATTTCAAAGTTCTAAATGGTTAGATCTTGATAATTATGATAAGTAAAATTAGTTCCACATATTAGGATGAATTAGTAGAGATAGCTATTGAAAATTTTCATGTCTTTTGGAAGTAGTAATCCAATACAATATTTTAGTGATGTGGGACAACGGGTCAAAAAGCCCAAAGAAAGTATTTGGGAGCAATATAATAGGCTTTGGAAGCCCAGTTTATTAGATTATTCTAGGATAGTTTTAGTTATTCTATTAGTTTTACTTTGATTAGGAAAGTAGATTATTATATATATAGTTTTGATCTTTGTAAATCAGGAGAGAATATTATTATTGAAATCGATAAGCGTTGTTTTCTGAAATCTCTTGAGAGAGTTTTCCACCCTAATCCTAAATCAGCCCCCATCCCCTATCAAGTGGTATCACAGTCACCGTTCCTTCACCCACCATCATCCACCGGCAACCCACCAGACAGCCACCATAAGCCACCGGCAACTACCACCAGCAACCGGCAGCATCCAGCAGCCACCAGCAGCCCCCAACAGCTACCAAACGCCATCATCACCCACCTTCCCAGTTACATATTACAACTTCTTTCGGAACCTTTGTCAAACACCTTCCAAGCAATCCCAAAAATCAGGGCACCACTTGTCTACTGCTTTTATTGAATTTCAGTTTATTCTTCCCCTAAACCAATTGCAGAACAACCCTTAGTTCCCCACAATGGTCAATGCTAGTGAAGTAAACAGTCGACTCGATAAAATATTGAAGAAAATACTGAGAGCTACAAAATTGAAGGTTTGACTTTAAGAGATGCGAGATGTGAAGGCATCACTAAAGTTCATTACTAATAGCCTTCAATAATTAACTGAATTTCAACCACAAACCGCAGCCTCAACCTCAATTGCGGTCTCAGCCTTATGTTCATGTCCCAGAACAGAGAACAAATATAGTGAAACTTGAAGTTGCTGAGTTTCGTGGAGATCAAGAACCGGATGTATTCCTAAATTGGCTACATAGCATTGACAACTTCTTTCGATGGTATAATCTAGTCGAGGATAAGAAAGTAGTTTTTATTTCTGCAATTTTAAGAGGAATTGCTCGTATTTGGTGGGAGCAATATCAGAGATCCGAGTATAAACATGTGGCAGGATGGGAAGACATGAGAGCTGCTTTGGTTCGTCAATTTAAGCCTGCAGACTATAAACAACGTGATTCACTTCAGTTTACTGAAGTTGTGCAAGGAAGCAAACCTGTTGTTGATTACACTCGACAATTTTATAATTTGGCAGCACAATCTGAGCCTTGGTATGAATATGTCCTTATTTCTATGTATCGTCGAGGCTTGCATCATGATATTTTAGGTAAAGTAGCCGGTAGTAGATAGTTTGTTTTTAAAGGATGTTATTCAAATTGCATATTTAGTTGAGGATGATCGGAAGAGGAGCTTTGGGATGAGTTCATTCTCTAACTCGCCGAGGAATACTTATGTTCTTTCAGATCCTAGTCAAGGCCAGCAAACGATTACCAGCATATATAATCGTGTTCCGGTACTCATCACAAGGTAGTAATACTAGCCAATGCTATAACTGTTAAGGAATTGGGCATAAGATGTCCGAGTGTCCTTCTCCTAGACAAAATTCACCTTTGAAAAGGAAAAAGAAAATCTTGATGATTTATACGTCGAGATGACTAAAGAAGACCTCAAAGCGGAGGAACATTTAGAGAAGGCATCTAATCTTGGGTTATGCAAGCAATGCAAGATGGTACAAATGATTCACATGTACGACGACAACAAATCTTTTACACTAGAGTTACATGTGCTCGTAAAATCTGTTCTCTCATCATTGATACTGGTATGCACAAATGTTTTAGCCGCGGATGCTGTTAAAAGGTTAGGCTTAACGACAGAGGTTCATCCAAGTCCTTATGATATATCTTGGATTAATGATACGAAGTTTCGGGTTTCAAGGAGGTGTTTGGTTAAATTTTCAACCAGGAAGTTTAATGATGCAGTTATGTGCGATGTTCTTCTATTGAAGCTTTGTAATATCATTTTGGGGCGTCCATGGCTTGTTGATCGAGAAGCTCATCATGTTGCACGTGCCAACACATGTACTGTTGTCAAGAATGGTCGTCGATTATACTCTTGCTAGTGACTGTTCTCATGTGCCAGTTATGCAACAGACTTTGGTGCTTTATCAATGCTCGGTGTGATTTTATTAACTCGACGGAGTCGAGTTCTTTTCAGCGGGGGAGAATTGATGCAGGACAGCGGGTCAAAAATCCCAAAAAAAATGTATTAGGGAGCAATATAATAGGCTTTGGAATCCCATTTATTAGATTATTCTAGGATAGGTTTAGTTATCTTATTAGTTTTACTTTAATTAGGAAAGTAGATTATATATATAGTTTTGATCTTTGTAAATCAGGAGAGAATATTATTATTATTGAAATTGATAAGCGTTGTATTCTGAAATCTCTTGAGAGAGTCTTCTACCCGTAACCCTAAATCATCTCCTATCCCCTATCAATTACCCTATAAAGAAAAGCTTAAATGTTTAGAATTTGATGATTGAGAGTAGTAAAATCTTTGTTTTGTTTTCTAATCTATGTTTATTTTTCAATAAAAACCAACAGATATGAAGCTTTGTAAAAACTAATAATTCAAACAATTAAGTATTATGCCAAATTTCTTAGTAGCTATTTAGGTGGGGATTATCATGCTATAGCTTTCCAACCAAACCTTTTTATTTGAAGCTTTCTTAACTGCTGTTGTTACATAATGGGTAATGGAGCAAACGTGTATACATGCTTGCATGCCAATATGGTCCACATTTCTTTTCGACTATAGCCAGACAAACATCTATAGATAAAGAAATATACATTTCCGACATACGAGTCACCAACATAGAAACATTAAGCAACTGTCCAAGTTATGAGGGTCTGTCAACGATCTTCAACATTCCATCAAAAGGAAAAAAAGTCTTAACAAGCAAAATCAGTCAACAATCTGACCAATAGCTTATTGATCCATTTTATCTCAGCCCCAGCTTAGCATTATTCAATGCAGAACTCGCATCATTTGGTAGGAGACTGAACAAACTGTGCTGTCTTTCATAACATATGCAAGGGAGGCATGAATTTGTCTACAAGAGGTATATGAAGCAAACAATGTTTTTCTCTGGAGTGAAAAAATAAAGAGAGAAGTTCAAGAACTAGCACAATTGTTTATGTTCTTTACGGGGTCTAGATTAGCTTGGTCATGAGATGGGTCTTTTGAGTTCTCCTCTGCATTATGTCTTGTCTGTCATAGGTACAAAGAGACAAAATTTCCTGTTCTCATGAAACTCTCCCTGTTAGTTTTGACTATACTAAGGTGGATTAATTTCTGATAGCAGGTCTTCAATGGTAGTATAGTATGGTGGTACTCGACCCACTGTCCGCCTGTCCCCGTGCTTCCTGATCTCATATACATATTTCTTCATCTATAAGATTAATTAAACTTATTACTGGTTATTGTTATAATTGGCTACTTAAACTATCTTCAGCTTGACAAAATCAAATTAAACTAGTTTTCTGTGCGAACTTAGATTTGTTACTTGGACTCAGGAAAGTATTCCACCACGGATGTGTCCAAGTGTCGAACTCGACAATATTTTGAAAAAAATGTACATGCTTTTGTCTAATAAGTGCCTAATTCCGAGTGTCAAGAGTCCGACACGGCCACGGGTACACGACGCAAAATGAAGAGTCCGAGTAACATAAGAATTTGGTACTGAAAATTTGGAAGTGTGAAAGATGTAGTGCATAGAATGCACTGATTTCATATGCTGGATATTAGACAATTTACTGAGATTCAACGGAATCTTTCCGTAGTTCCGATTTACATTATGAATAAAAACAATCACTAAAGCACGTCTTGTTACAAAGTAAACTCATAGGTAGTTTAGAAATTAAACAACCTAGTAGATGTTCGCTTATATACTCTTTATTAATAACTGAAACTTCTATCACCTATATATTTATGATAAATAATTTAAAATATAACATTACAGCTAAGTTCTAGAAAAAAATTACTGATATGATACATTTACTTAATCTAATTAAAACTATCATACAATATTGTAACTCAGTATAACATTAAAGTATCATATTAAATTTTATGACTATTATTTACTCAATCCCATAAAAAATATAAAACTGCTTTAACTTTTTTATTATTAAAAGATTTATCTATTCCTGCTAACAAAAACATTATTGTTTCATCTATTTATCCTTAAAAATCCATTACTATTTTTTTATATTTTTGAAAACCTGTTTTCAGTGGTGATTATAAAATCAAACTTTGATTAAAACCTATTTATTCATAATTTATTATTTAAATATATAAGTTTACTAAATTCAACCATCACAATATGTATCATGAGTATGATACATAACCAACATTAACCTAATTTTATTAATTTTTGAAACCCTTTTCTCAGTGTGGTATTACTTAAATTGATAAAATATATATACTAGCCCAGCCTTACATATGTTTAGTCTATGAGGCCTTTGTAAGGCTTAGTTTTGATATTTAACTTTATTCCTCCAAGCTATAGTTTGAATTTACTAGCAGGGGTGTCAACTCAATTCATCCGAGCTTATGCTAACTTCGTTTATATTTCATCTCTGAATATCTAGCATCTCTGAATTAAGAAGGCATCAACCGATATATATAAACGTCGCACGGGCACTAGAACATAATAAACAAAACCAATTAAAGTTTTGTATTAAAGAATAGGTAATCCGAAGGGAATCCCAAAATAAAGGCAAGACACTGGAGCAAATATCCTACAATTCAACAATGCAGCCAGTATTTTTTGGCTTTAATTATCGGTCAAAGATATAATGTGGTAAGAACATTTCATATTTAAGGTAAGTTCATGCAGTAAAAGTAAGGTTGTAGAGTGCAACAAAGATCGTTTCATTCTTCTTCATTTAGCAGTAAGCAGCATTAATAATATTTGTTTCCTAAACTATAGAGATAACATCTTACCATCAAGCCGCGGTTGCGTGAGCGAGGAAGATCTTGAATATACTTTTCAAAAGCCTCTAATCTTACTTTTCCTTTAACTTCAATGAATCCAGACCAGCTGGTGTCAGGTAACTTTTCACCACTACACATAAATTATTGTGAATAAAGTGAACAATTATACAATGAAGTTGTTTATTTCGTAGGAGGTCAAGTAAATGAAGTAGCAGGCGACTAAAACATATTGTCTAGAAACGCAATTTACATGGAAGCATGGGTTTTAAAAAAACATAACAGCAACTATCTATACAAGCAAAGTTGAACTACTACATTACATCGTGCACAGTGTAAGGAGCGAATAAAAAGGGTTCAACCAGGAAAAACCTAGAAGGCCAGAACCCAAGTACTAACGATTAATTAAAATGAGGACCAAAACAAGCTAATTTTTCTTATATATAAAGTGAATGAGCCTCGACGTGCATATTCTTTAATATAAGTATGTAAGTACACATCATGATGAACACAATTGTCTTCCATCACATTCATACGTGATACGGCTAGGATTAAAAAAAGCAGTGAAGGCATAATTTTCTGGAGGGAGTTAACACACAATATAGGTAATAGTATAATAAGATATGTGGAATTGATTACTTAAAAAATCTGGCAGAAGGAAAAGAGGAGACGGAGGAAAAAAAGTAGAAATCATCTGGATACACTTTGCAGTAATCACCCTCTTTAACGCATCCCTATAATGTAAGGTAGCCTGTCCTTGACCAGTTACATCTATTGCAGAAAACTTCTTTTCCTAATAACAGACCAAGTAATATACAGCACCCCTCCCTTCATCCTCTTGTTATCCTAAAACAGATCCCAATTTTCACCAATACTCTGTTTAAATGTTACAAGAACATCTTAACTGGCATTTAATTATCCTAATGATCAGCAGTCCCAATAATCTTATGTAATATGCTACTTTGATTCAATGTTATCGTTCAGAGTTCAGACAACCCAAAACTTATGCACATGCCACTCAACATTTATGCAACAGTCTTCACAGCATTGTGAAGGTTGCATCAAGCATCCATTAGAGGTAACTGAAAGCAATTTCCGTGAAACCCTGCCAGTAATGGGACAGAAAGTTTAATGACCTAATTTGTTTCCCCGAATGCCTTTTTCATTACGAAGAGACAATAGTAAGGATCTCAGCTTTGTTATAAGAACAACAGGTAAGTGGTGCACAAGGTAAAACCATAACTCTCTAACTTCTAGATTTTTTGCAATAGAAGAACAAATTGACAATGTTCAGATTCCTCTGCAAGGCACAAATACAGATGACACTATAGACTCCCACATAAAGAGAGTAAATATACTCAGGCTATTCCAAGGTAATAAAACTAGGCACAGGTTTGGTATATCCTGTTTCCAGAATACTTTACAATCCTAAGTTGCTATGAGCATGCAGTAAAAATTATAATTGACTTGACACTTGACAGATGCCTTCCAGATTAAGATAAAATGTACAATAACCTATACCTGAACCAAAAGAGTCTACCATAACCCCATTGCGCAAGGGAAGAACTTGATGATTTAAATAAATGACCCAAGGGTGCTTTACCACTAAACAAAACTAATCATAGGAAGAACATTTGTTTGTCCCCGGTCTCTTAATAATTAATATCTATCCAACAAGATTACATTGTGTCAGACAAACTAAATGTCTTCACTATATAAAAGGAGATACGAATTACTCTTTTTAACCACAAAATAAGTAATCTCCATGGTTCTCTTAAGAGCACGAAAATTCAAAACATTGTTCACTTCAAAGTTTGATATTCCCTCCTTCACAATAGAATTAGCCTTTTGATCAATCGACCCAACTTTGACTTAAGATGTAGAGTTTTCCTTGTATGGAGTACATTATATAAGTCATTGGAGTCATGATTATCAAATTATGTGGACTGGTTCGGAGTTCAAAGAGAGAAAGAAGAAATAATTATCCATATATGAAAGAAAATGCATTTGTGCTATTTAATGAAATATATCTAGTGAGGGATTGCATGCAACTCAATACAATTATAGCATTAAACAAAGCATAATATAAAGAGAGGAATGTGATTAATACTAAATGTATGTAGGTGTCTATATGTTGTATACATGTGGACAAGTATCAAATACAGAATTTGTTAATCAAAAAAGCATGTGGAAGACCTTTGAAAGAATGCAACTGCAGACACAGTCACGGAAGAACTTAGCTGAACCCGTCCGTCCCACAACTTGTTATTAACTGTGATCAATGAGTTTCCTGAAGATAATTTACTATTCTCATCTGCCTTAGAAGGACCTTCATCCTGAACAATTTTCTCGCCATCCCCAACCAAACTATCATGTCTACTTCCATTCTTTGACAAATTGTCATCTACTGAGGTGTTCTTCGACTTTTTCATCTCTGGTGATACAGCTTTATGTTGTGATCCGACGTGGTTTTGTTCGTTGTTTTCGTAACTCTTACCTAACATTGAGCCACAAAATTGTACCTCATTTTGCAGTGGTTTAAAATCTTCAGTTTGGCATGCCGGCGCTTGCTGAGTTAAGACAATGACATTTTCCCCCACAGGCATCGTAGTTGCAGAAGGAGCCTCCTTTTGACTTAAAGAAGCATTATTCGTTTTATCAGTTGCATTTCTCCGGGAGTCTACACCATTACTCGACCAAACTTCTGGGAAATCCCTCCCATAATTATCATTGTTTGCGTACTGCTGGCTGGAAGTTGCTTGTTCTGCAAATGATTCTACACCATTTTTACTCTCTTGCTCATTCACTCCTACTGGTGATCTAAACTCCTTAATATTTGATTCGCGAGTGAGGTCATTAGCTGCTAATTTCCTTTTTCCTGACAACCCATTAAAACTATCTACATGATCTCCTGAAGGTGGAATTACCTTACAATAGACATAATCTCCAAAACTCTTGTTAGAAGAAGTTTTCTGGTCAGATAAACGGAAATTCTCTTGTTTCTCATGCCACATCTTCACATGTAAAACTGCAACAGGCTTTCGCTGATCGTGGTGCTGCTTCGCCAAAAACTGCTAAAATAATAGACAATCAGAATTTTAAACACTGATCAGGTTGCTAGAAAGAAGCTTGGTAAGAATACAATACAAAAGAATTATATTACTAGAAGCTACCATCTGGAGAACTGGTCAACCCTGAATACTGAATAGAACACAAAACCAAAGATAACAAGTACAAAACACCTATACACTAGCAACCATTGCCTGCTGATCTCTATTAAGTATAGCAACGATAAAAAAACATAGTTTTATCTACCATTCGCATAATGGCTATTCTATCCAAAATTTGTTGAGAAAGCTATTACCTGTCAAAACAGGTTTCAGCCACTACTTTTCTTTTCCTCTAGTTTAGCCATTACTCTTTAGTTCTTTACAGAATCTCATTAAAATCTAGGAATCAACTTGACACATGTAATCATTTAAACCCTCATTACTCAATTGCTCTATTTGTCAAAGCTTTGACGAAGTAAACTAGCAAAATGTGGATCTTTTAACAGTTAAATTATCCGAAACTCCAATATCCAACTCCTTTATCTACATTTTCATCACTTCTCAGGTTCAATATCTCCTCCGAAACTCTAAAACCCAAATTATGGAATCTTCAACAAAAAGGTATTCGGAACTTGCAAGATTTGATACATTTTCTCAATTCAAAATCTATGCTTCGACCTTAAAAGTGTTACTCTCGACCATTTAAGGTATAAAGTAAACATAATCACAATGTTTCCTAATTGATCATACAATCAAATAGCACTACAGGTTAATTTAAAAAAAAACAATAACTCACTTGCCTCAATGTCTGCACTATTAAACTTCACTACCACATCTTAAAAAACCTCCGAAAGCCATAAAATACTAAACACGAAATCCGGGTGCACAAAAGTTCAAGTCTTGATTCAGTTCTTCCTCCAAATTTCTAAAACAATTACATTAAGTCAACCCCTAAAGGCTAAAACATGACAAATTGTAAATAAACATAGCATACCTACAAACATACAGCACCTCAAAAAATTCAATAAAAACCCCTAAAATCAAGATAAATTAAAAGACCCAAACAAGGCCTTAGCTAAAGATGCAAACTTTAACATCAAAAACCCTAAAACCCCAAGAAAGATTTGATACATAAACAGACATAAAAGGCATAAAGTTTGAATTTTAAAGAAATATAAGACAAAAGACAAACCTGGGTGTTTAAAATGCACTTAATCTTGAGTTGCCATTGTGTTGTGTTGTGTCTGTTGTTTAGATAAACACTTAAGTGAACTGTTCTGTCTGATTAAACACTGCTGCAACTAAGCAGAACTGAAGATGTTTTGTTAGCTGTTGTTGATGGGCCTTTTCGGGTTATGGGCTCACGCACTCACTACTTTTGGGCCTTCTTACCTTTCGCAATTTATATGTGTTTCCGAATATTTTTCCATTCTATTTACCAAACATTAATGCTATGTTCCAGAAATTTTAAAATTTTAAATATTAATGATATCTACCCTAAATTCGGGAACACAGCAAAATTTGGTTTATTGAAAATTCGATAGTTGGTTATTGGTCTACTCATTCAGGGGTCTAAGGTCAACACTAACATATTAATATATATAGATAAATGTTCCGCAGGATTTTAAACTAGTATTATTTATCTACTAAATGATAGTAGCTTATAATTCTTTTTATTTAATGTTTATTTAATAACATAAAATGATAAACTGAAAATCAAATCAAAATATATGTGATGTATGCAATTTTTTAAAATATTTTTATGAATTTATTAGAATTTATAAATTAAATCATATGATCATATGATTCAACTAAATTAAATAGAAAGAGCAAGCAATCCAAGGCGAGGATTCATATCCAACAATAAAAAAGTTATTATTTGTTTTTTGTACAAAAGAATGTTTTTGAATACATGGCTTTATTAAGATTAACATAAACACAATTAGCAAAAACAAAAGATTAATTTAAACACTCTTAATGCCACAAAAGACAAATTACATTGCTTTGTATGTAGATAGTACATTAGTACAACTTACAACACTCGGCTAAAATTCAGAACATGCATGTTCAAGCACAAATACAGACAAGAGTATGCACCAGTTGATGATGAGGCTATTATATAAATCAGGTCATGCAAGCTCAGTCTAGTTTGCTCCTATCTTTTCTCAACATCTCCAAGATTGCATCTGCATTTCGAATTTCCTGGCTCTCCTGTGATTCTTCATTTCCTTGGGAGAAATCTACACTTGTATAAGTACGAATACCAGGACCCCTTCCATCACAGTCCCTCGCTCTTCCTTGCTGGGCTCGTCTCACTTCCTTCTGATGTTCTGTTAATTCTGGCCTTTTTCTTTTCAAACTCGAATTATTGTGCTGACAATCTTTCTGCGATTCTCCCGCCAGTTCTACTCGTTTGGAACCTGGATTTGGTGTTGCAGTCACCTTGTATCCTTGTAGACAACCATCTAATTTAAAATGACTTGCTCGGCAGAGTTTGATAGCTCCATTTCTTGAGAGCTTGTCTAGGATGGGAATCAAGATTTCAGGGTAATTTAACTGAATCTGTTCGCCATATGTAGAATTCCAGAACTTTGTGGTAGGCTCAGAGATGGCGTTATTTGGGTGGTCAAGAGTTGATTCAAGTAGGGGTGCCTGCAACTTAAGGAAGGATGAATCAAAGTTGATTGGTGGCCAGCTTGATCTTAAACTGTTGAGTATTTTAACCCATAATAGCTGAAGTTGATATTTGCTGCTCTCATTGTGTACTTCTGAATGAGATATCCATTCACACAACGGCTGACCCATAATCTGATGAAGAAATGAAGACAAATGCAATCAGTGCCCTGTGCCAACTAACATAGACATGTCATAAGTTGTTTCAGAAATTACAGTTTGTATTGATATGGTTACATAATTAAGGAAGGACATAAGCATCTATTTCAACTTTTTTAACTTAAAGGAGGCAGGTGGAAAGCAGTTTGACTAACAAAAATTAATCTTTATATATCCAGAAATTGATATCTGATATATATCCAACAACTTTCTATCTTGAACTCAAGCTTTACAGTTCTCTAATATAGTAATATGTAATGGAGGTAGCAAAGAAAGAAAACAAAACCTTCATGAAATAAATAATTTGCTCTTGGAAGCAAAGAGAGCCTACAAAATGCACCAATGTGGAGAACACCCTGAAAATCTCACAATGAGAAGTATAAGCATTACAAGCAACTGAAAAGCGTCATATACAGATGTCAGATGCAACAGTTTTGGGAACTCACCTAGAGACTACTGCGAGGTCATTAGAAAAAGTTGATGGTGTCCTCATCCATGGCAGACTCAGATATCTGCGCAACAAATAAAAAAAAAGCAATGACTATGTATTGATAGACATATATCTTCAATTGCATGTCATTAGGAGGGATCTTGTAGATGAATGTGTCAGTTAAGCTTAACATCTTGCATGGCTTGGGGGATGAAACTTTGATCTATACAATATGCAGCAGTAAGTTAAATAAATAAAAAATAAAGGAAGCCACTAAAATATAATCCGCCAAAGTTATATCTGTATGTTTTTGTACCTTGAAGCAAATTGTAAGATATTATTGATGCTATTAGATGTCCGAGAACTGCCAAATTCCTCACTCGTGGTCCCACACTTTTTTTCATGTGTCATAGTCTGTTCGAGGACACTTATCGCAATCTCTCCGCACAAATAGAAGAGTTCATGATCCTCGACCTTTTCCATTTGAATTAGCCCATTATCAGACTCTAGCATATTTCTTCTTTCCTCGAGCCACCAATTAAACATTGAACACAGATCTTCACTGAAACTCTTCGAGGAGAAACACTTAGGTTGTGCGACTCTGTTTACAGAAACATAAAGTATCTTCCACACTTCAACTACTTTTTCAAGCTCATGATCTCTCTGTTCTTTTAATGAAACACAAGATTGCAGGGTGCATATTGTCTTTACTGGTGACAATTGCCTTTGAGGGCAGGAGAACACAGCAATAGGATGGGACAAGAAATGACATAAAACAATATATCCATGCTTGTCGGATTCTGTTTCCAGTACAGACAGGTCCTTCACACTGTCTAGATAATTCTTTAGACAGTTGGCTACAACTACCCAGGCATCTAAGCATTCCAATAGCAAGTGTTTATTGAACATACTATTAATGGCTTGGAGAATCTCAAGAGGACTATATGAGGACAACACTGAACATAGATATCCAGACATCCCCTGTATAATAGAACCTGCCTTCGGTTCATCCAAAATTAACTTCATCACTACGCAGATATAATATACTGTCAGGCAAACAATTGGAGTACTCATGTTTAAGTGATCCATGGACAAAGTACCAGGCATCTTTCCTTGTCTGAACTCACTGACAGTTCTCAAATTGCTGATGTAATTAGAGCCTAATGCTACTTTGTAAAGCGGAGATCCCAATATTGAAGTATCTAACTCTTCAGTGATAGCCTTCACAAATTGGAGGGAAATATGATGTTTATAATTATTTCCACTGTCTTCTACTGCACCTTCACAAATTTTGTTTACAAACATCAATATTTTTCTTATAGATACCATGATCTCTTCATATGTAAGGGAGGAATCCATCAGAATGTTTTTGACTCCTCTCAGAACAGTTCTGAATATTCTTAATGCTGCATCACATAATAAACTTTTTGTTTCAGGGTCAACAGAGGTCACTGGACAGTGACTAATGAGGATATGCAACATCTTTGTAAAAAAAACTAATTGAGTAAGATCCCAAGGCAGCCACTTAATCGCACAATGCTTCCACGACGATTCTCCAGAAAAAAGAGGTCCGGGAATATGAATTTCAGCAGATAACAGAGATCTTATCTGATCATTTAAGTCAGATCTTAGATCTTCACTTCTTGCTAAAGCAAAATTATCAAGAAGATCCGTGCAGATATTTATTAACAACATGTTCTTATTATCAGGTCTAGTTTGGAAAACAACTTCAAGCATAGGCTCCCAAACTAATTTCATCACTGATGGACAGTTGACATGGGCGTCAAGTTTTTGAAGCAAATGACACCAAGTCTTTAGGCAAGATAAGTGAATAGATACGTCACATTTACTTGACATGATTCCTGTTAGGGGTGTCATTATGAGCTTAATTCTTTTCAACTGTCTATCTGCTTCAAACTCATTAGAGTCAATAGATCTTTTCTCTTTATCAATACTGTGACCACTGTTGGTCGCAGGAGCTTGTTTTGGAGGTTGAATAAGAGCATCAACCAAACCTTCCCAAGCAACCTAAAAAAGTAAAGCAAATATATTATTTAATAGGCAAGAATTTGAATATATGCTTAACCTGAATAAACCGGATACATATAGGGTATTAAATGCAGATATGAGTCCTCCCAAAACCTAGGATTGGGGGATCTAGAAGTCCCTGTTTAGTTTTAGTTACAAAGCGTTATTAAATTAACTCAAAACTGCGTTTAGTGAACTAGCATCTACAATTTACATTTAAAAGACACGATATTCTGCAGTTCTTTATGATTCTTCAATATAATGGCATAGAAGATACTTAAATTCATCACCCTCAGCAAATATTATCAGCAATATATATGAGCAACCAGAAGGAAGTAAGATACGGAGATAAATAATATAGATGTAGTTTCACAGGGAAGTTATTCATGATGGTGGTAGAGACTGAGATTGGATATTATCAATATCGCAAAAATCCTTTGCATATGCACTAATCAATAATCAGAACATCTCGATCTCTATAACCTTTAATAAATTAAATAATAATACTCAATGTAATAGTGCTAAAGTACATTTCCTCGAAGGTTGTAAACCTTCGAATGCGTCAAGAATTTTGTGAAAAATGCATTCAATAGTTTGACATATGTAATGATTGAAATTTTTTTATGCTTTGATGACAACGAAGGCATCAATAATTTGATATATTTGCATAGGAATACCTGTGAAGCAATCTGGACTTGTGGATCAAGATCAGAAAATGTCTGCTCAGGGATTTTCAGCATGTCATTAATTAAATGCCCATTCTTTATAGCATAAGGTCCAATTAAGCGAATAAACCATCCCCATGCTTGTAAAGTTTGAATCTTCAAGCCTTGGCTTAATAGCTCCTTCATTGTAGGGAGTAGTTTTCTCTTCATATCTAGGGAAACCACCTATACAAGAAATAGAAATGCTTCGAATAACTGCACATCATGGCAGATTCTCCAGCTCAACTTAATTTATGAACTTGTAGAAATATGTCCACATAAACTTCCTCCGTATAACATTAAACCACTAGTTAGGAATGTTTTTTTCATACTTGACCGACTTTTATCTCCATTTAAGACTTCACGGCAATTTAATTATATATTGAAAACTAACTTCAGCCCCAGATTAATGAGCCAATGGGTTTTATTCTTAGAGAAGGCATGCCAGACAGAACTTGTCTCTGCATGTCTTTTATTTAATGGAAAAAGGAAAGAACAGACAGTAATGAGAATTTGAGAACAGCTAACAACACTTCCTGGGTGGCTTGGAGTTAATGACTAAATTCTGATGCAAAATCTGAAATTTTCTAGGAAGGACATGCACGTCTTCCAATATCCGGCCACACTTTTAAAAGAACCGAGATAGATTCATATTTTATTACAAATCCAAATAAGAATGTGGTTTATCGGGGGGGGGGAATGTTTGGAGGTAATACTTTATTTCAAATTAAAAGAAAGTTCCTCTTTTGTGATTTATAATTATTTTCATTTATCTATTCTGCTAATTGACACTTTTATTTATTTTCTATCAGATAGCAAAATGGATCAATTCCTGCCTCAAATAAAGCAGCAGGTGGCATGCTTTCTTCTAAGAAAAACTAGTGGAACTCTGCTGTGAAATAATGTTACTATATTTATGATACTTACTATATTTACTTGATCTAACATCATGAGTTGGAAAGATTCGAGATAACTTTATAATTTTACCTTAACAATTCCTTATAAAAAATTCTTACCATATTGATACTTATATGCATCACTTTGACATTTAGTCGCAAAAGACTTGCAAAAGTGCAGTGATAGTGATACAATACTTAACTACTCTCAGACCAATCACATTATGTCCAAGTGGCGATAAAAATCTCAAACCAAGACCACAAGAAACTAATATTGGAAGATAGTGCAGATTAATATACCTTCGAGAGAGCTAGTGCTGGAGGATATATTGTAGATTTTATCTTCAGTAAACATCTTTGTGCCATATCCCTCTCCCTTTTATCGACGCTGAGTAGTCTTCTATAAACTGGAGGAGCCCATACATTTGATGTGTCTTTCATCACATCATTTAACTGAGTTGTCAACTTAACCACGGCCTGTTAAGTAGCATTTCTATGGTTAAAGCTCTAGCCTTTTCCAAACTCAACGATAACATAGTTAACTAGTATATCAGAAATCTGAAACTAATAATGCTGGTTATTGCTGTAAAAGCATATTGTAATTTGCAAGTGAATGAAACGTTAAAAAACGCAAACTAAACCTGCATAGCTTCGAAGGTGGTTGACAGAGAACCAATTGGATTGTCAAGGGCATGAATAATTGCCCTCAACAAAGAATGGTGTTTTCCGGCCAAAAATGATGGGTTGAGTTGTTGTATTGATATACACCACACTCCTAAATTGCAGACAGACTGTATGACATGGTAAACATGTGAGAAACCATTGTCTAGTAAGTAAAATAAATATAAAATTACATATTAAAAAGTATAACTATCTCAACTGAATTCACCTTAATATGGGTAGTGGTTATCACTTTCTCTAGTACCTCCACAATCATACTAGCATCATTCACTGCCATGCCGAAAACAATTATGTTAACTTTTGGGGTCTTCATCCAACATCGTGTTTTCTTAAAATCAGATTATTGAGCATTTATAGAAACTATTTAATATCATCTTAGAGCACAGATAAAGTCAGTAGCCATCAAACACAACAGCTCTTCAACTGTAGTGCAGCATATATATATTTGATGCAACAACTATATATCAATACTTCGATGTGGAACCCCGGTGGCGTAGTGACTCCATGTGAGATATGTGCTTAAGTGTGAAAGTATATGTTCTATCACTTCTAGGAAACTGGTTAAAGTCAATAACAGTTGCTTATATTGATATTGCCACCACGTCAAAGTTTGAGCCTTCTACAGGATAACATACACAAATGTTAAAACTATCATCAGCTACAGAGCAACCGACTTCAGCCAAAATGACACAACACTAGAATTTACGCATCTAATTGTAAACCTAAGTGTGAGTCCCATCGGAGATACATTTACACCTTTTTTCTTTACATTAGCCATTAAACTTTGCGATAACAGTTACCATTTTCCATAATGGACTCTACGGGTTTTAATGAAAGCAGTGTCTTTTTTAACCCAAAATACAAACTTTTACGGGGCAAATCACAAAATTTGAAGCCAAGAAAAATAAAAACTTTAAAAAACATCGAAAACAAAATCTTTACCCGAAACAACAGAAACTAGGGAAGGATGATAAACCATGAATCCCAAGCACTTCAAAGCCTGTACAGCACTACAATTCAAAAACGATTAAACACATCAACACAATCACACACATTTCTATACCACATTGTCGAAATTAAAAGCCTTACATTTCTTCGTCGAGAGTCGAGACATCGGAAAGTATAAAAGAGACAAGTGAATCAAAAGAATCAACAAGTAATTGAATCAGAGCAGGATCATTAGTGGCTTGTTCTTGGAGATGCAAGAGTGTTGAATACGCAAAGGGCTTTTCTGTACTTGTAGTTAATAAAGTTTCGATCTTTTTGAGTTGGTCTGTGAAATTAGCCATGATTGATTTGTGGTGAATGAAGAAGATGATGAAGATGAAACAAACCCTAATTTTGAGGGAAGGGTTTGATAAATATTGTCTTCAATTTTCGCGCCAAATGTTTTTCGGGTCTTCGGGTCTAAATGTGTTTGGGTAGACCCTTGTTATTTGTAGTTTTGTGCCCAACATATAAAAATGATTGTAATTTATGTGAATTTATTATGTAAACAAATATAATGATAAAGTTATTTTTAGATATTAAGAAAAAGGCTTTCGGGATTGACAATTTCTTTTGCGCAAACTCTTGTCGCTTCAGTTTTTGAGTTAAAATTATTGTGAGCCTACAAGAATAATATCATTTGCGATTTTTCAAGATCTTGTAAGCTCTTGTCACAAAGTAATTCGATAAAATTTTTAAGTAAGAATCATGGCAAGCGTACTGTAATAAAATAATTTGCGAATTTTCAAGATCTCATATTCGAATTTTACATTGAATCACTTACAAAATCAAATCATGTTTCACATCAAGTACATTACTCATTTTGAAGTTTAAATCTAACATCAAAAAATCGATAAAATTTAAACTTCCGTTATAAAATTTATTAATCTATAATACACTTCACTTCCCGTTAGCGAATCTATTAAACGTAACGAGATTTCAATTTTTATTACCCGAATCTCTTAAATCTTAACTTTAACAGTTGTTCTATAATTACATAATCTGTTATTAAGTTACGAGACTTCAGTTTCCATTGTTTTGAAGTTTAAATCTAACATCAAAAAATCGATAAATTTCAAACTTCCGTTATAAAATTTATTAATCTATAATACACTTCACTTCCCGTTACCGAATCTATTAAACATAACCAGATTTCAATTTTTATTACCCGAATCTCTTAAACCTTAACTTTAACAGTTGTTTAAATAATTACATAACCTGTTATTAAGCTACGAGACTTCAGTTTCCATTGTAACAATTCTATGGTTACATCACATCATCCTCTACTTTAATTTCTTAAAATTCTGGTTCATACAACAAACAGAATCGAAAATTTTGAGCAAAAGAAAAAAAAATCACCTGATAACTTGCCTTCATGTAATCTTGTCCCACAATTGCTAAAGCTACAAGAAAGTAGAGATGAATGCATGCATACAGTCCTAACTGTTGAAACATCCACATTATCATACAAAAATCTAACTTTCCAAACATCCAGCGTCAGAATTGAGAAACAGAAATTTAGTCTAAAGATCAAGTAAATTGTTAACTACCAAATGCAAACAATACAGAACAAATATAGAACTAGATTGGAAAATCCATTTTGATAGGAACAGTTAATGCATCTGCCAAGTCGCGTTGCAGCCAGTCCTTTGCGCAAATGAGAGCCTCCACCGTCTCTGGTCGCAAGGAGCACCTGTATCGATCCATCTCTTTGCCTACAGTGTCAAACACCAGATCCGGTCCCACAGTAGACACTGGAACTTGTAACATGTCACGAGCCATCTTTGAAAGAGTTGGGTACTTGCTCTTGTTTAGTTTCCACCAGCCTATCACGTCAAACTCATGGACTCGCGGCAACAAAGACTCCTCCAAGTACTGATCCAACTCTGATTTTGACTGCTGGCTTGTAGACTCCATGATATATACATCAAAATCTGTAAGCCCAAGTCCATTGCTTGACGGAACACCATCTTCTGTCTTGATGCTTACCCCATTCATTTCATCCACATAAGTTGGGGTGAGAGGCAACGGAAGTTGCACATACTCATTAAAGAGCTCGTGGATTCCATCCTCAACTGACTTGATGTATGTGGCAGCTTCATCCCCGTATATTTTATTGAAACTGAACTCAACAAGCTTCATCTTGAATCGGGGATCCATGACTACGGCAATTGCCAGAATCAAGCAACAACTTTTCCAGTATTTATCAAAATTCTCTTGCAATGGTCTGCTAATGCTGCTGATGATCGAATCCTCGCTTGAGGCCGCACGAGCTAGCTCTAACTGAATCTTCCAAGTTTCATGAAAGAATGTGTCTGTGGTGGGAATGACAGGAGTGGTTAAGAGGCTTGCTGTGTCAAAGAGTAGTTTCAGATAAGTAGTTAGTGCCTCGACCATTTTCCAGTCCTCCATGGATGGCGCTTCCTTGTAATCCGGATCAGAAGTATCCAGGCAAGAAAAGACTTCCTTCAGCTCTGAAGCGGCCAGCAGCATTTCATATGTTGTATTCCATTGTGTCTGGTCATCCAAAGCCAGGCTCTTTGCACTCGGGACTTGTAGTTGCTGTTTGAGCTCAAGAAACTTTTCCTCATGGGATTCAGAAGTTTTGACATACTTGACACTGTTCCTGACTTTCTTGACTGTGTCTTGCGCACACCTCAGTGCTTCCTGGGCTATACTACTAAAAGAACGAGCAAGACAATTTCCCAATAGCAACTGACCACCAAGCAGATTAGGATTCTTGACGGAGAGCAAAGCTTTTAGGTTATCCAGTGCAGCATCTGTTAAAGACTGGTTGATGGTGAGGGAAATTAGTCGACCATCCATATTCCAATCAGAAAGACAAGCAGCAACAGAATGACTGAAAGCAGAATCTGATTCAGGATATGGTTCCATAATAACATTAAGAATCTTTCTGTGCATCTTCCATTCACTGTCAATAAATTGCCCGGTGACAAAAACATAGCCTACAGTTTGGGAAGAAGTCCACAGGTCAAGTGTCAAGCAGATACGCCCTGGAATCCCTTCAAGCAATTTCTGCAGGGTTTGCTTTTCTCTAAGATAAGTTGCCACGCAATCTCCTTGAACTGTGTTAAAGCTCACCATATCAAAACGTGGCTGCAGATTTTTGACGAAAGCAATGAAGCCTGGATGTTCAACAATGTGAAGGGGATAGTTATGCATGATTATCATCCTTGCAATCTCATGACGGCAACGATCAGCGTCAAATGCAAAATAAGGCACTGTAGCAGTTCTGTATCGTCGTTTTGGTGCATCATTTAGCCTTCCAGGCCCACCCATCTTTGTAGGTGCACTGTATGGGGATAATTGATTGTTCTCCTGATTACGTAGAACAACAGGGCAGGTTCCTTTAGCGATATGGCGTTTGAGGTGACTGGTTCCTGCCACCTTATTACCTGTACTATATGCAAAGGACTGCTTGCATTGCTTACAACAAGCCCTTCTACATCCAGAACCAACATTCTCAATGGTGAAATGCTCCCAAACAATTGACTTCTTTTTCCTGCGTTTACTAGGAGGCTGTGTTTCAATGCCAAGGGGCATAGTCATGTCTATGTTGCTGCTTGGCTGCATTTCTAAACCGACCTCCTGCATTTCCAAATTGGGGGACTGCACTTCGAAATGTGTCAGTTGCATCTCTAAATTGGCTGGTTGCATGTCTAAATTAGCAGTTTGCATCTCTAAACTAGCTGGTTCCATTTCTAAATTGGCCGGTTGCATCTCTAAACTAGCTGGTTCCATCTCTAAATTGGTCGTCTGAATTTCCACGCCATTCGTCTGCAGTTCTACACTGGCTGGTTGCAGTTCTACACTGACAGTATGCATTTCAACGTCATCTGGTTGTGTCTCTACAGTGACCAGCTGATGGTTATTCTCTGTTGATGCTTCCATCTTAGTAGAGAGGCCCAACCTGCTTCGGGCATTAATTGAAATTTTAACTAGTAAGATGGATAAGCCTGATGCCAGATGTAAAAAATAAAGAACTTTTACATTAATATGTGAACAAGATGCATACATCAAATGTACTTGAAGGGAATTACAACAAGAAAATAAAGTATGTGACAAAAGGATAGGTTCTTGATGTATGAAATCAAAGTAAAAGCACAAAACTACCATTCTACTACTTTAAAACAGTTGGGAATTAAGGTTAAATACAAAAACACTCATATCTCATTACTATATTCACCTTCCTCATTGCGTGAAATGTAAAATCATCCCTCATAAGCCCCAAGCTCAAGTTTTCAGTCATCAAACTCCAAAAAGACCAAAACTTGAGAATTTTAAACTTACCGTTACCTTATATATGTAAAGAAAAGGCTAAAAAAAAAGTACATGACGAATTAACATAGATGTAAATCCAAACAACGTAAAATACGACTTGCTTGATAACATGTATACATCTATACAGACATAAGGTGAAACATATTACCGCAAACCAAAGGCAATACCATTGTCATGTTAATATTTTTTCCAAGAAAAAAATTCACACTGTCAGCCCCTACATCTGCCACTATGCACATAAACTTAATTCATTGGTTAAAAGAAGTATAAATATGACTTCTATAAGTACTTAAACTTTATTCCTATATATGATACAGTCAAAGACACACCCAAAAGGCCAAAACTATACAAGTACAACAAACCTAAAAGTACAAGATAAAACACACTAAACATAAGCATATCATTTCTTCAACTGGGCTGGACTCATCAACCAAGTACACCAACTTAAAAAAAGATTCTTGTTCTGAAACACAAACTAAAAAAAGCCCATCAGACTCATCATCATCTAAAGGCTAAAACAGACATTAAACACTTACTGGGATAAAAGTCAACGACCCAAAGACCAGATCCATACTTTTTCATCAAATTTGGGCTTAAATTAATTAAAAAACTCAAGAACAAATTAAAAAACGCAAATTTACAATTAAACTTCACAATTCACAATCAAGAATCACATAAAACCCCTAAAAATCCAAACTTTATCAACAATCAACACAAAAAAAACGATCTACAACAACAATAACTCAATTCCACGTACAAATTAAAAAAAGGAACAGAATTACGAAAAACTAGGGTTTCAAACGACCTGCAGAATCGCCGATCGGAGAGATCGTAGCTGAATAGCCGGCAAAACACGAAAAGCCGATCAAAAATCCAAATTCCGGCGAGATCTAGGGTTACGCCGTCGCGAAAGAGGGAGAGAGAGAAAAAGCGAGAGAGATGAGAGAGATTGGGCTTGAACCCGATAGAAATCGAATTGGACCCTTACGTTAGTGGTTAAGACCCCGTGTATTAAAAGGGATAAGATTTTTTGGTGAAAAATTAAACCGAATTGGATATGGACTTTGAGGTCCACTTTAATTATTTTGTAAAAATTTAAATTTTTGTGATTTTTAAATTGGAACCGTTTAGGATGAAATGGACGGACCCCAGCCCAGCTAGCATTAGGGTTTGTGACTTAACTTACAATAGGATAGGTGTTTTTATAAGGGCCTACTTTGGTTTATTTTATTTTATGTTTTCGAGTTTTGTGTTTTTATTTATGTAGTTGATTTGAAAGTAGCCCAAGCATGGCTCTTTCTTACATCACATCTTTTCAGTCCATTTGGCAAGCTTGGTTTGGACTTTGGATTCATCCACCACAATAATCTTCGATTAATTTTTATTTTTTCCTAACTTTATGATAGCTTGTCATTCTTAAGTGATACGGTAGAACCCCTGTAAAGTGATAACCTCTCTAAATTAATAAAATATTTTGCTCCCGATTCGAGACCAGTATTAAAAATTAATAACTCCTCTATCGTGATAATTAATATTTTTTCAGAAAATTTTAGTGTTAAATATCGGTCCCAGTTTTCGCATAAAGTGATAATTTCAATTAAATACATATATTTCATATCTCCTATAAATCAGAAAAATATTTCATGATACTAGTTTGATTTAGGTTTGATTGTCCAATAACTTTTACATTATCTAATATCTTCCGAATTGTCTTCACCTCATCTTTGTGGTCATTAATTTTTTTTAGAAATTTAAGAAACTACTAGTATCTGGTTAGTTGAATATAGAAATGTATTGAATAATCTATTTTTATAATTTTAGTTAGTTGAATATAGACATATAAGAGGTACAATGTATATTAGTAATTAAAATTAAAATTAAATTATTTTTACACTGAAAAAATATAAACCTCTCTTACGTGATAACCTCTCTAAAGTGATATTTTTTCCCGATTTCAAGGTTATCACTTTACTATAAACATATATACAGTAAGATCCCCATAAAGAAGAGAACCTCCCAAACTACCAAGAAAGGTATAAACCTTCATGGAAAGAACAAAATAGAGTTACCTCCAAACTTTGTTTAAGTTTTAAGTTTCAAGAAAAGTAAGGATCTTGGATGTAAGTATGATTTTGATGGTTATTTTGTTGATTTCTTGAATATTAGTTACTTAGACGCTAAGGTTGATGTTGTGGTCTCAAGAACTTGATGTTCTTGAGATGATTAAATAGTTAGATGTTGGTAAGATGATTTTTGGTTGATAATTAGTAGTTTAGAGTGAAAACGAAACACGGATCGTAAACGTAACGACGATAAAATGATCGAATCAAGACATTAAGTTTTGTGTAAAGATACAGAAAGCTTAAACTGTGTTTTCTTGAAAAATAAGACTTCGTAATGATAGAGCTTGTTGTAAGGATCGTTTAGGCGCTTTAATCGCTTGATTTCGATTTACGGTTCAAAAGTTAGGTTCGTTTTAATGAAAATGATTTACACGATAAAAACTGCTACGAATTTTGAACTTTGGAAATATAATTGATCGACTTAAAATTATTCTAAAATCATGAAATTTTTACAGAGAGTAATAAATGGAGTTTAAAAACTGTCATAAAAATTACATTGGGAAAATATTGATATTTATATTTTATAAAAATGTCGGAGCTGGGGTCGTAAGGAATACGAACACCAAACACAACCCACTGTTAAAAACCGCTGTTTCGGGATTTTTAACCCTCTTCTCAGGAAACCATTTTTCAAGTATTATGTTCTAATTTTTTTTCTAGATCCCTCACGTGAAAACGGTGCATCAATTGAGTTAACGGTTTGAGAGAAATCAACGTTTTAGTGAAAGCGGTATGAATAGTAAAACTTCGTAGTTGACCGAACTTTTAAAATGTTTTTCACCTATTTAAATTCATCTTATCAAAATCAAACTTTTATGATAAATATTACAAATACTCAAGAATCTCCTCGAGGTGGTTCGTATTAAAATATTATTTTTTCGATTTATTAAAAATGCTAGAGTGTGACTCGCGTAATAGTAACATTTGGTAAATGGAAATGGAAAAAGCATTTACCCTCATTCGAGTAAGTAACGATCTTAAAACGGATTGTGTGAGTTATTTCCTTAAGGGTGAGGCCAAGTTTACGGAATTGGTCCGATTAATTTCTGAGTATATAAGTACAGAAACCCAAAAGGCAATGAAGTTTCAACAAGGATTGAAGCCTGAGATTCGTAGTGGAGTTGTGGCATGACAACTCAAGACATATCCTTTCGTAGTTCAAGCCGCTCTAGTTATTGAGAGTGATCAGAAGTTGGCCATCAAGGAGAAGGGTAATAAGAAGAGGAAGTTTGAGGGTGTTATCGACCAAGCGGATCAAGGAGAATTCAGTCGGATGTTTCAGAAACAGTTTGTCCGAGATAGGAATAAAAGATTCAGGAGACAAAGTTTCTCCCAGGCTAGGTCTAGTGCTGCTTCAGTTGCTTCCACTCCATCCTAGTCAGTGAAGTCGGAAGTGGATTGTAAGTCATGTGGCAGGAGACACAGTAGTTCGCGCAAAAAGGATGTTCAATTTTTCAAATGTGGCCATAAGGGCCATTATGTGTCGGAATGCAAGCCAGAAAATCCAGGAGTTACTTGTTGTTGGAAGGTTGGGTATATTGCGAGGAGCTGTGGAACAGCTACTCAAGGTACCACGTCCCAAGGGCCAGTATCCAGCACAGCCAGAACCTTCAAAGTGACCAGGAGATCCAACGCTTAGGACTCGGACGTAGTTGCAGGTGCGTTTTCTCTCAACTCTGTACTTGTTAAGTTTTATTTGATTCAGGAGTGTCTAAGTCCTTTATATTAAAGAAATGTGTGGATAAAATGAATTCAATACTAGAAGACTTAGCTGAGCCCTTAACCATAGAAATGGTCAATTATGATAAAATTCCAGTGAGCCAACTCTGTTGGATCTGACAATTAGAGATCCACGAGCATTCTCTTCTTGGCTGATTTGATACCCTTTAAGCTAGGAAAGATCGATGTGATTCTAAAAATGGATTGGTTGTCTTGTCATAAGGCAAGGATTGATTTCCAGAAGAAGCAAATTTTAATGTTTATGGAAGCTAATATTAAGGTAAGTTTCCGAGGGCAGAATCAAGATAAGAAGTTCTTCCAATCATGCGAGAAAAAATAGTTAGTAAGCCAAGGATATAAGGCAGATCCACAATATGTAGATATACGAAGAAGAAAGTACTTAAACTGGAAGAGATTCGAGTTGTAAATCAATACACGGAAGTCTTTCCAGATGAATCCCTAAGATTTCCTTAGATTATGAGATAGAATTTCTCATTGATATAGTACCTCGAGCCGAACCAGTGTCAAAACTCCATATTATATGGTCAGCGGGAATGAAAGAATTAGTTAGGCAACTGCAGGAGATATGGAATATGGAGGTGATCATACGAGATATATCCCCGTGGGGTGCACCAGTGATGTAATTGGAAAATAGGAATGAAATTATGAGATTATGCACCAATTATTGGAAATTTAACAAGTTGACAAATAGGAATAAGTAACCCTTATTTAGAACTGATTTTTTACGTGACCTAATTTAAGGAGTGTGTTATTTCTTGAGGATTGACTTAAGATCAAGCCTGAAGTCATGCCAAAAAAACCGTGTTTAAAGCGAGATATGGGCATTACGAGTTTCTGGTAATGTTATTTGGACTAGCAAATGCACCAGTCGCCTATAAGGATTTAATGAACATAGCGTATAAGGAGTACCTAAATAAGTTGTAATTGTATTTATTGATAACATCCTCGTCCATTCAAGGGCCAAGGAATACCAAGCCGAACACCTGAAGATTTCCCTATAAAGGATTGGAAAATATCAACTGTATTCTAAATTTTCAAAGTATGAATTATGGTCGAAATTGATTAAGGACTGCGATTGTTCTATTAATTACTACCCACGCAAGGTCCACTTAGTGACAAATGCCTTGAGTAGAAATAAAGATTAAATATCATTGGGATTGCTGAAGAATCAGCAAGGAAATGGAAGAAGTTAGAAATTGATGTTCGAGCGCCCGAAGGTGATAAGGAGCAATTGTATGGGATAACTTCTCAGTCGGAATTAATGAAAAGAATTGAGAAGTACCAAGAGGAGGTCATGAACCAAGAATTAGACGGTTTGACTGAAAAAGAATTTATACTCAAAGGGATAGTAAAGGCATGTTTAGGTTTTCTAGAGAATATGGATTTCCCATTTAATTGAGTTGAAGAATGAAATTTTATGAAAAACCCATAATTCCAAACTTTCTATCTACCCGGGAAGCATTAAGATGTATCAGGATCTGAAGCAGGACTCTTGGTGACTAGGAATGTTGGGAACTAAGCTGAAGAGGAATACCGCTTATCATCCTCAAACGGATGGTCAAATGAAAGAATAATATAGACGGTAATAAATATGTTGAGAGTAGGGCTGTCAAAAAAATTCGAAAAATCCGATATTCGTCCGAAAAATCCGCATTCGTATCCGAAATAAAGCGGATATTATCTGTATCCGACACAAAGCGGATATTATCCGTATTCGAATCCGACGATTGCGGATACGGATACGGATATAGGCATATTCATATCCGATAATATCCGAATCTGAATAAATATATTTTATATTTAAATATTTAAATAATTTAGAAATATATTATATTAAATTCCTAGTGTGTTTATGTGTATGCACACACACACATATATATATATATATATTAAATATTATGTTTATACAAATTTTATAGACATATGGAAAAAAATCATATAAGTTCAACAATTTAAAAATAACGATTATATTGAAATGAAAAATAAAATAAATTTTTGAAAATTTAAAATATAATTAAATCACTTTATCACTTATTTTAATTTGTAAAAATGAATTTTTATTTTTAACTATATTTTTTCAAAATTTTTAATTTTTAATATAAAATAAAAAATTGATTGAAAATCGGATTCGGATCCAGATATTATCTGTATCCGGATAGTATCCGTCGGATCCGGATATAGGCGGATCTGGATCCGAATTATCCGTTTGACAGCCCTGGTTGAGAGTATATGCTTTGAATTTTAAAGGAAACTGAAATGATCATTTGCCATTAACTGAGTTGCTTATAATGATAATAATCATACTACTATAGGATTGCCACCTTACGAAGCCTTGTATGGACGTACGTGTAGGCCCCCACTTATTTTAAGATGAAGTGGGATAAAAGAAGTTGTAAGGTCCTGAATTAGTTCAGCAAACCTAGGACGTAGTGATATTGACCCGGACAAGGTTAACATCAGCTCATGATAAACAAAAAAAAAAGCGCGGACTTGTATCGAGAAGATATGGATAGAGGAACAAGATTGTTGGTATTGTTGGAAATGTCACCTTGGAAAGGATTGGTTAGATTTGGACAGAAAGGCAAGCTAAGTCCTAGATATATCGGACCGTTTGAATATTGAGAAAGTAAGTAAAGTTGCCAATGAGTTGACGCTTGTTAGGTCCCAATTTGTTTGTAGAAGGGGGGGTTGAATGCAAACAATACCGTTTAATCAAATAAAATGCGGAATAAAAATGTGAAACAAAATTCAAGTTAAATAAAACTTTTATTAAACTTGAAAGGTGTTACAACTACGGTATCGGTTACAAGGGATTAATCTCAAATCAATTATTACAAATCTAGAATAAATTCAACATGAACTTTTTCTATTTTTGCAATTAAAAGATCAAATGCTAAATGCGATTTGAGATTAAGTTCTAGGGATTTTAATCCGCTAGATTGATACACAAGAACAAGATAAATAATTCTAGTGGATTGGATTTTACTTTTCAATCTAGAATTTTGATCTTGAATAAAGCAAATGAAAAATAAAATGTTGTGCCTTTGTTTTCTGCTGTGTTCTTGACTTGTGTATTCTGTTGAATTATATCATGAATGTCTTCTGCTGCTTCTTTTAATCCAATCAGTCGAGTAGAATGTATTGGCATGACAATCTCTTTGAGCTGGCAAGACAATCAGAATGAACTAGCAAGACTTTCGGTATGACTATCAATTGTCATACCGATTGTCATAGTAGTTCAAAATCAGATTGTCTTACTAAATTAATAATAGATTTTAATGTAATAAAAAATCTGATAAGACAATCCTTTTGAATTAGCATGACTTTCGGTATGACTATTGATTGTCATACCGATTGTCATACTAATACAATCAGTTGTCTTTAAGAATTAATAACAGATTTTAAATCAATTAAAATCCTGAAAAACCTTAATATTAATTCTGAATTAATTAATCAATTAATTCAATTAATCAATAAATTAATCTTTGCAGATATACTTTATTTTATTAATTAAATTATATGACTTAATTAATTAATAGAGAATTAATACTAATCTTGAGCAGCATCCATTCTTCTAAATATCTTCTGAAAATCACTGAAATTATGAATCAATTCCACCACTTCAATGTTGACACTCGATGTACTGTCTGGTTCATGAGTGACTAACTTCCGTGACGTTTCTTCATGCCTTGACCTTGATACTCTGGATTTTCTTCAGATTAAATCCTTGTAATTAATTGATACCCTGACGAGATCTCTGTCACTTGGTTAAATCCACAATCTTGATTTATATCACTGAGGCTTGATCAATTTCTTGAGCTTCTTCCAGTGAATTAAGTCTTCAAGTCTGTAGATGAATAATGTTTCTTAACCCTTTGACAGATGTTACTTTGTGAGATCTCTCTGACGATAGATCCACTATTTACTTATTGTATTCTTATTTGAGTTGAGTTAAATCCTCGAATAAACGAATAGGCTATTACATATGACTTTCAATCTCCCCCTATTTGCTTGTTAGACAATAACAACAAATACCTAGAGGATAACTCAACTAACAAATAAGAAAAAGATATAAACAGTAATGCAAAGTAAATAGCAGAAAAGTTATTGATTATATTTAACATTTTCCAGATTCCAAACGAAATTTACAAGTGAATACAAGATAGATGTTCCTCTAGCCTGAACATATAACTACATTAGACTATCTTGATTCATAAAGCTCTAATCATATTATATTGAGTTTTGAGCTAATTGACTTCAGTTGTCTTCTCTTCTGACTTCACCTTCTTCTAACTCTTGAAGCAACTCTTTGTCAAAGACATGATCCTTTTCTGAAGTGAAGCTTGCTGGTTTGACTGGTTGAACTCCAACTGACTTCAGCTTATTCTTGATCTGATTGTACCTTTTAATATTCTTTTCACAATAAGCTTGAATCAAATCAGCAGCTTGAGTCTTCAACATGGATGAGTATCCAGCAGTTCTTAAATGATGTTCCATCCAGACCAGATGCTTAGCTGAGTAGTCTTTAAGAGATTGTACATCTAGCTGACAGATTTGAAGACAATCAGACTTAAAGAATCTCACTTGATGAGGATTGTTGACCACTTGAGGACTAGCCCTGCTGGCAAACTCTTTAAGCCTTTCTCGAAGAACTTCATTCAATTCTGAGCTTCTTTTTACCTTGTTGAGAAGAACCCAAATCTCTGACAAAGAACGATTCTCAAACAGATGAAGTGACACCTTGAAAGATCCTTCACTCTGATAATATACAAAAATGCTCATCTCATTTAGGGATCTATCAAAAGCAGTTGTGATCCTTGAGACTTCAGTCTTGATAACATTCATGTACATGTCATTGTTAGGATTTGAGATTTCCAGCTTGTCAAGAAGATGTAGGAACTGCCTATCATTGTTAGTGCTCAGCTGAGGCATATCAAGTACTCTCCCAGCTTCATCCCATTTTTCACCAATCTTCAGTCTGACATCTCTTCTCCTTTCTTGAGCCTTAATGTCATGAATACGTTGCTTTTGAAGAGTTTCTGTTCTTTGAATGTCTTTCTTCATGTCAATGATCTGGGAGACCTTTTTGAGTTCAGCTTCTTTTCTTTTCATCTCCGACTGCTGCTACTGAAACTCTTTCTCAAAGATAGGATCCACTGTAGCTTCCTCTTCCCATTCTCCAAAATCACTTTCCTCTTCAGCTTCAAATAAACCATCTTTATCTTCCAAGACTGGTTCAGTGGGAATGTCAAAAATATCAAAGTCATCCTGTTCTCCACTGTAGTAGACATCATCAGCCTTTCTTTTGTCTCCAGCAGAGGTATCTTTTTCTTTCCCCTTTCCACTACTCCCTTTCTTCTCCCCCTTAGTTGAGGGATCCTCTACGGACTTTCCCTTAGATCCTCCATGACCTCCATCACCTCCCGAGCCTGAGCCTCCACCAGACGGCCCTTCAAAGTAAGTCCTTTGTTCTTCATTGGGACAGTGAGAATTTTTGATCATGTAGTACAGGTGCTTCATCCCTTCATTCAGATGTTCCATACATGTCTCTATCTTCAGAAATCTGGAGGAATCCAGTGAATGATTCATTTCAACCAAATCTTCAAGAGAAGTCATCCTTGTATGTAGATAGCAGAAGTTAGAAATGTCATCAGATGATAAAGTTGGAGTTTCCTGAATGGAATTGAGCTTTGGTGTGACAGTGTTCTTGAGATCTGAGATATCATTTCTTATGAGTGCCAGCTGATTGTTGACAGAGGTGGAAGAAGAAGACCGTTCAACCACTTGTGCTTTGAATGCTTGAGCCTCAGCTTGGCTTTTAGCAAGTTCTTGTTTTAGAGCAGCAATTTGAGCTAACAGGTTTTCAGTATCTGTGTCTGTGTGTGCTCTCACCTGAATTTCACTCGTGTTTGGTTCACTCACCTCACGTGCTTGTGTTTCTCTCAATATAATTGCTCGTGAGAAGTCTTCCTGTTGCTGTTCTTCTGTACCTGCAGTTAAAATCACCCTAGCCTCTTCAAGAGAGGTCAGTGGTGGTGCAATGGGAATTCGCGAGTCCCGATCCTCAGTCAAACCTATCATTTCATGTGAAATAGATGTCTGAATTGCTTCAGGGATAGATTGACCGAGTTGCCCTCCACTTTCTCCAGATAAATCTGCGAGTGGAGAATCCCGTGAGGGAGCCAGAGGTGTTTGATCTGGGAGGGGAGAAAATGACTCTATTAAAGGTGGCTGAGAGTCAGATTTTCCCTCAGAAGCATGTGACTGCTCTTCTGCCGTAACTATGGCAGGCACTGTAACAGACTCTATGTGCACTCCTCGCTCTGTGTCCTGAGTATCATCTGTGGATATGTATGGTTCCATTGTGAGCAATGGAATTGTGCTTGACTCAGTACAAGATGCCATGGCCCTATGGCGAATTTCAATAGATTCATCCTGTTGAGAGAATGTCTTTAGTAACTGTTCATCGGCCATTTCAAAGTCCATGTCCTATTGGGAGGACAAGGATGGGCTTTCAGATGCCTCAGTATAAGTTCTTCTTTTCTTTGGAGGAGGCAGAGCTGAGGGTTCACTCACATTTAACAATGCACTACTTCCTATTAACCTTCTTGGTAACATTTTAGACAGTGGGGGAGAGGTTGAGATAGGTTGTGACTCTGTGTTTGGCTCTATGACCTGGGATTGAAGCTGTGGTTCTACAACTTCATGGTCAGTCCTATCGACCACTGGGGGTCTTTCAACAGAAGTAGGAATGGAGTGAGAGTGAGGAATTACTACCTGTAATGGAAGAGCATCTGATGTTGGAGGAGCCTGGGTGGCTTGAACCACTGGAGGTTGAGGTTGCTGTTCATGACCGGGGAGATTGAAAATAGGTAAGGGAATATAAGTGGCCATGAAAGCAGATACAAGTACTGGAACTTGCATGAATTTGAAGGTTGTGTCTTGGCGGGTGTAAATCTTTTTTGCTTACTGGAGGGGGTTCGGTTACTGCAGAGTTAACAAAAAGGGCTTTGTGTTCAGGTGTGAGAAGATGATCTGCTATAAGCATGAGAAAACGAGCATAGTAACATGATACCCTACGATTTGTAGAATGATCACGTAAAGCATAAGTGAGATGTCTCAAGAGAATGGGAAAAAGTAGTTTGCCAAAATTGATCCTTTGATTGAAAACAACCGCAAGACCAATATACTGCAGAGTGGAAGTGATGTTGTGAAAGTTGGATTTAGTGCAGTTGGCAAACACTTTAGAAAGTGTATCGAAGAAAATATCCCATTCAGACACCGAATTGGATTTAGAAAGTTTGGTTAAATTGATCACCCCCTGATAGTGAATAGCATGGAAAAAGTTTGTGATATCATTTTCAGAGGGTAAATTACAGAAATTGTCCAATGGAAAATTTAACGCTTGATTGACTACTGTTTCATCAACCACATACTGTGTGTTTGCCACGGTGAATGAAAAAGATTTTGAATCATCGGCCACAGTAGAGGTTGTGCAAATCAGTCTAAGCAGATCGACATTTAAAATCACATTTGATTTAATAGCAGAGCTAACAATCGAATGGTCATTTAAAAATCTAATCCAAAGCTTAAATTTTTCCACATCACATTTTTCCGGATTAAAATAACCAACCTGATTATGCGCGACAATTTGGAAATTGAGAGCCATTTAAAATAATAATAAGACACACACTTTCAGAATTTTAAGAATAATATTAAGAAAATTTGAATTAATTTAATAATTCGAATTAAATTAATTATAATCGAAAAATTTAGACAGAAATGTATCTCGTTAAAATTCTTAATTCACAAACGCAGATTTGAAAAGCCAAAAGACACAAAACAGAAATTAAAAATTAAATCTAAAATACCCAAAATCAACAAACACAATGATTCAAAAAAAAAATTGAAAAATTTTTGGCAGCACTCCTGTATGTATATATATGTAAGTATATATCACAGGAGTGATGATTTAGATTGCTGAGTAAAAACTCGAGCAAAGGAGATCAAAGGCAGTTGAAATTGTTTTTGATCGAAGAGAGAGAAGAGAGAAAAAAACTGTTGATTTTTTTTTTTGAAAAACTGTAGTGAATGAGTTATGAAATAAAACAAACACAAAAAAAAAGTTAAGTAGTATAACTGGTATGACAATCGGATTGTCATACCGATTGTCATACCGATTGTCACACCAGTATAAAATAAACGGAAAATATTAATAAATAAGGTTTATAACTGGCAAGACAATTGATAGTCATACCGATTGTCTTGCAAGTATAAAACTATACTGATAACAAAATAAAACACAATTATATATTGAAATAACTTTCAGCAAGACAATTTCAGTTGTCTTGCCGATTGTCATTCTGGAAATAAAACAATTATAAGCAAAATTAGTATATAACAGATTTATATATATATGTGTACTGAAATGATTTTCAGCAAGACAATTTTAATTGTCTTGCCGATTGTTATTCCAGTAGAAAGACAATTATATATTATTACAGAAAATATTTATAAAAACAAAGACAATATTTCAGAATTAATTATTTTTATTCCAAAAATAGATTTCTGTTGAATTTTAGCAAATAAAATTCATAGAAAAATATTTTTAGAGAAAATAAAATATTCTGAGATATTTGACGTTAACAAGTCGAGTAAATAAAACAGATAAGATAATATAAATTACATATAATTAATCAAGAAATATGATAAAATGATAAAATAAATATGCAAATGAATTTTTCATATATGAAAAATTCATTTGTAAATTCATTCAAGAGCAGATTTCAGATATTAACTAAATTAATCACTAAAACTATTCAACATGCCCAATTTACCAACTAATCTGGTAAATGTGGATTCATCAAGTGGTTTAGTGAAAATTTCTGCTATTTGATCTTCTGTTAGAACAAAAAATAGTTCAACAATACCATTCATGACATGCTCTCTAATAAAATGATACCTGATGTCAATGTGCTTTGTCCTCGAGTGCTGCACAGGGTTGTTGGTGATGGCTATTGCACTTGTATTGTCACATAAAATAGGAATTTTGTTTAATACAGAGCCATAGTATCGTAGCTGGTTCCTAATCCACAAGATCTGAGCACAGCAGCTTCCAGTAGCAATATATTCAGCCTCGGCCGTTGAGTTGGAAACTGTTTGCTATTTCTTGCTGTACCATGAGACTAGCCTGCTTCCTAGGAATTGACAACTCCCTGAGGTGCTTTTCCTATCAACAACACTTCCTGCGTAATCTGAATCTGTATATCCAACAAGGTTAAAACCAGATTCTTTAGGGTACCAAATACCTAGATTTGGTGTTCCCTTAAGATATCTTAAGATTCGTTTAACAGCAACGAGATGAATATCTCTAGGATCCGCTTGGAACCTTGCACATAAGCATGTAGCATACATAATATCTGGTCTACTTGCAGTAAGATAGAGTAACGAGCCAATCATACATCTGTAGCTTGTGACATCTACCTTGATGGAGTTTTCACATGGTCCAAGCTTGACAGCTGTAGTTGATGGAGTCCTTGCTGATGCAGAATCCTCTAGATTGTACTTTTTGAGGAGTTCCTTGAGATACTTGGATTGACAAATAAATGTTCCATCTAACCTTTGATTTACTTGTAATCCAAGAAAGAACTTCAGCTCTCCCATCATGCTCATTTCAAACTTGCTGTGCATTAACTTAGCAAATCTCTTACGGAGATTATCATTAGTAGACCCAAATATTATATCATCCACATAGACTTGGACTAATATAGTATCATTCTTATGTTTTTTAGAAAAGAGAGTTTTGTCTATGACACCTCTAATAAAGCTATTTTCAATAAGAAATTCAGAGAGAGTGTTATACCATTTTCTTGGAGACTGTTTGAGCCCATAGATAGCCTTGAAAAGAAAGAAGACAAAATCCAAATGATCTGGATCTTGAAAACCAGGAGGTTGCTCTACATATACCTCTTCATCCAGCTTTCCATTCAGAAAGGCGCTCTTGACATCCATTTGATAAACTTTAAAGTTTGAGAATGCTGCGAATGCCAGAAATATCCTGATGGCCTCAAGTCTAGCCACTGGAGCATAGGTTTCATCATAATCAATGCCTTCAGCTTGAGAATACCCTTTTGCTACCAGTTTTGCCTTGTTTCTTGTAACCACACCATCTTCATCTAGTTTATTCCTGAATACCCACCTAGTACCAGCAGCTTTCTTGTGTGTAGGTCTAGGTACCAGTTTCCAGACTTGTTGACTTTCAAACTGATTGAGTTCATCTTGTATAGCAATCACCCAATCTGGATCAGTTAGTGCTTCTTCAATCTTCTTAGGTTCCATCTCAGAAAGAAATCCTGAGAACAGACACTCATTTTGAGTAGCACGTCTAGTTCTGACTCCAACATCTGGATCACCAATAATCAACTCAAAAGGATGAGCTTTATTCCAGACAGTCTGTCTTGGAAGATTTGATCTTGATGATTCGCCTTGAAATTCATTGGGATGTTGTGTCCTACTAGATGATCCTTCAGCATCTCCCCCTGAGTTGTTACCATGTTGACTTGAAGATTCTCCATCAGTAGCAGTGGTATCTCCATTGTTGCCAAAGTTTCCATCACTATTACCTTGAGTATCATCATGATTAACAGGTTCTTCACCAGCAACAACCTCAGGTTCTTGACCATGTTCTGATTCTGAATCTGACATATCATCAAACTTCAGTTTCTCAGAAGGATCTTCAGTTTGGATACTAGGGATTTTAGTGTCATCAAATGTAACATTGACACTTTCAGTTACTTTGTGTTGATCAATGATATACACTCTGTATGATCTTCTTCCATATCCAACAAAAATACCCTCATATGCCTTTGCCTCGAATTTACCACGACGCTCATCTCCATCCTTGAGCACGAAGCATCTGGCACCAAATACATGAAAGTATTTGATAGAAGGTTTCTGTTCATTCAAAATCTCATAAGGAGTTTTCATGAAGTCTTTATTGATTAGAGTACGATTCTGAGTATAACATGCAGTATTGACAGCTTCAGCCCAAAAGTACATTGGAAGACCTGATTCACTTAACATCATTCTTGCAGCTTCAATCAATGTACGATTCTTCCTTTCTACCACTCCATTTTACTGAGGGGTTCTAGGAGCTGAAAATTGTCTGGTAATCCCTTTGTCTGTACAGAATCCATTGAGAAGTGAATTCTTGAATTCTGTTCCATTATCTGACCTTATTGCTCTAACAGGGACGTTAGAATCTAACTCAATCATCTTGATATGATCAATCACAACTTGTGGTGTTTCATCCTTAGAGTGAAGAAATAAAACCCACGTATACTTGGAATAGTCATCAACTATCACAAGATAGTAACACTTCTTTGACATCGAAAGGACATTAACTGGTCCAAATAAATCCATGTGCAATAATTGCAGAACACCAGTTATGGAAGATGTGTCAGTGCCTCTGTGACTTGCTTTCTTTGACTTTCCTTTCTAACAAGCCTCACATAGTCCTTCTGGAGAGAATTCCAGCTGAGGCAGACCTCTTACCAATTCTCTTTTTATAAGAGAATTCATTGTTTTGAAATTGAGATGAGAAAGTCTCTTGTGCCATAGCCAACTTTCATCTAACGATGCCTTTGCATAGAAGCAATTGACTTCAGGATTGCTTCCAGAGTTCATGTCAGCTACGAACAGATTTCCTTTCCGGATTCCCATTAAGGAGGGTTTTTCACTTTTCTTGTTCAGAATCTGACACGTCAGCTTGTCGAATAAAACATTGTAGCCGTTGTCACAAAACTGACTAATGCTAAGCAGATTGTGTTCAAGTCCTTGCACAACATACACATTTTCAATGATAACATTTCCAGCTAGCAAACAGCCATATCCCTCCGTTAAACCTTTGCTGTTATCTCCAAAGGTAACCACTGGGATAGCTTTCTCAACCACATTTGATAGCAGGGCTCTATCTCCGGTCATATGTCTTGACGATCCGCTGTCAAGAATCCACACTACCGGTTGTACCTGTTTAATGCTCTGCAATACAAATGGATTAGACCTTTTTCGGAACCCAAGCTTGGTTGGGTCCGACATACTTATAAAATTGGCCTTTATCAGGCAAAACAACATTCTTAATTTTAATATTCTCAACGTTCTCAATGACTGAACATTTTACCTTGTGAACAGCCTTGACAAATTTATATTTAGGCTTAGGCACAAATGTCTCCTTTCTAACTTTAGGAGGACTAGCAGTCTTAGACCTATCATGCTTTCTATTATTCACATGCTGACGATGAGTAGTCTTATCATTAGAAACATGCTTACCATTAAAATAAGCAAACATCAGATTAAAAGCATAAGACATACAATCAGGAACACCACATGCTTAATGAGAGGGATTAACAATAGGCAACTTATGCATGGTAGACATGGCATTTGTGTTATCCAACTCATGTGTGTCTGAGTTAGTCTCAGTTGCTTTCACAACCTTGACTGGAACTTTTGACACACTTGACTTGGAGACAGCTTTCTCATTAGCATTATCTTCAGCACGGATTTCTTCTTGAATAATAAATGAGGTCTCATCAAATGGTTCATCAATTGATTCTTTATAGATGGGTTCATCAACACCCTTAAGCACATGCGGTACTTCCCTGCCTTTAGCACAGACATGAGGAGGGGAGTTTATGCCTAATTTTCCAATAGCAGCATTGTAATCATAACCTATACCAGATATTTGATTAACAGCTTGCTTATTGTAAAACTCTTTAGACTTCGAACAAGAATTAAAGTAAGTTTTAACCTTAGCCTTAAGACCGGTGATCTTGTCTTTGAGAATAGTTTCAAGTTGTCTATAACAGTCAACTCTATTCTCTAGAAAAGATACTTGTTCTTTTAATTTATCTTGATTAATGTGCACAAGTCTTAATTCATTGACCTCTTTCTCAAGGTCTTTGATTTGTTGATTTAACAATTCATTATCACGACGAGCACAATCTAAGGAACCTCCTAGATGATAAACTAATTCAGCATAAGTAAATTTTACCTCTTTTCTTGACGATGAGGTGTTTGCATCACTAGCCATGAGAGCAAGATTCCCAACTTCTTCATCTTCACTGTCAATATCATCCCAGCTTCTTCCCTTTGCCAGGTAAGCCCTTTCAGATTTACTCTTTTGATTAGAATCGTAAGAGTTCTTCCTTGCTTGTTTTGGCTTCCTGCATTCTGTGGCAAAGTGTCCCAACTCATTGCAGTTGAAGCATCGAATGGTGCTTCGATCAACCATCCATGTTTTATACCCACCACTGCTGGTGTTAGAGGATGAAGATCCACCTTTCTGGAATCTGTTGTAGTTGGACTTGTACTTGAACTTGGGATTCCTTTTGAATCTGACATTTGAGAATCTCTTGAAAATCAGGGCCATTGACTCATCCTTCAATTGCTCCAGTTCTTCCAAGGAATAATAATCATCTTCTGATTGATTTTTAGTAGGAGGATCAAATTCTGCTACTATCACATTATCTTCAACCTTGGAAGATTGTACCATTCTTTCTGACTGTTGAGATTGTTGTTGATATTGTGGTTGTTGTTGTTGTTCATCAGCTACTAGAGCAGTAGACGTGCTGACCACTCTTCCTTTCCCGTAAACTTCCTTCTGCTGAATCTGCTCCAACTCATAAGTCTTTAACACACCATAGAGCCTTTCCAAAGAAATCTCACTCAGATCTCTTGCTTCTCTTATGGCAGTGATTCTATGTTCGAGATGAGTTGGCAGTGTTAAAAGGAACTTTTTGTTGACCTCCCTGATGGAATAGTATTTACCATTAATGTTCAGGTTGTTGATCAATGCATTGTACCTCTCAAACACTTCAGTGCTTCCTTCTCCTGGATTGGATTTAAAGTATTCATACTCAGAGGTTAGGATTTCTAGCTTGTTCTCCCTAACTTCCTCTGTGCCTTCATTAATAATCTCAATAGTTTCTCAGATATGTTTGGAATCTTTACAATTCATCACATGTCTATTCATCAAGGGATTAAGGGAATCTACTAAAATTAATTGAAGGCTAGCATCCAGGGAGGCTTCTTCTATAGGAATAACGCATATTGTTTTAAACATCTGATCAGAACAGATGTATATACATTGTAAACAGGCGCATAAAATCAGTTCATATACGTCTCTTATTTTTTAGGTGGGGTACTAAACTCAAAACCAAAATTATTAAGATGAGACATCGCAATCCGTACTAAAATTATTGAGAAATAAAAAAAATTAATATAATTAAATTAGCAAACTGATCATAAAGTACTTATAAAAAATTAAAAATTACATATCAATATTTTACCAAACGACACTTTCAAAAACCCAATGAAATCACTAATCACAACTCGTTCATGCAACTCTTACTGACCCAAAATCAAAACTATAAACTCATCCATTTAATAGAATTGTGAAACACGTATATATATAAACACAAAAATATAATAATGTTGTAATAATGCGAATTTGGTATTAAATCAAACAACTCTCACAAGAAATTTATATTACAAACATAGTTTTATAACTTATTTTAAAGATTTTTTTTTATATAAAAATTTAAACGTTAAATGATTATTTATAAGAAAAAAATTAAAAATAATTCATGAAACTACATCTTTAGGAGCCTTAAAATGCTTGTCAAACTCTCATCACCAAGGTAGACGTCTTGGGGGACATATTGAGTACTATATACAAAGATATAGACATATATCAAATCATTAAAAAATTACAGGCTACCACTATATTTTAATAATGCTACCAAAAATTGACATAATGCTAATAATCAAATCCGAACCTAACGTTAGTGACTAAAAACAAATACGAACCTAACATTAGTGAGTAAAAGAAAAATAATAATAGTTGAATGGTAAGTTCCTAAAAACATGTTAAGTTGGGTGACAAAAAAATCCATTTTCCCTTGTCAGGATTGACTAAGATAAGTTGGTTTGATATAGTTGTGTAACCTAAATCATACTTAAACCTGGAAAAAATCTTGATAAAAGGGGTCGTGTTTATGTAACAATATTGAGTTGGATTATAGTATGTTTGTTATTGTTGTTGTTGATGACGTCAACTCCTGACCCCGGGGTTGAGGCCGTCACAATAATATCAAAAGAAACTCCCTCTTATTTATTTATCTGTTGACAATGGTCAACTCAAAGTATCTTGGTACTCCCTCCGAAAATTCTCAGAAGTACATATATACATATATAAGATGAGTTGTGTCTATCAACGCTTGGGGAACTTCAATATAGTTCGAGTTCCAGAAATATAATAGGATTCTTTCAGGACAAGAGAGGGGTAGAGATCCAGTACTCCGCGTACTTGGGAGACTACTAGTACCGTAAAAGACAATACCATATGTACTCAAGGACCTACGAAGTGTGTGCATACCCAGAATGGGACACATAGCCCGTATACGGCCAGGGTGATAACGAAAAGTAAGGAAGTCGTCCTTCTACATGTAAAAAATAATATTATTCTGTTGTACGACTAATCATCGTATAGTAGGGCTCCGGAGACTGTCCCATTCTTTCAATTGTAATTGAGATGCAATACCGTAACACAAGCCTAAGTGCTGGGTTTACCATTAAGGTATTTGCAGACTAATAAGTCAATCAAAGAAATATTTTGAAAAGAGGTGTGTATCACCAAGAAAAACTACCTTGAATAAATACATATTTTTATACAGATTAATATAATTTCTTTAAGAGTCTTCATAATGTTGATTATTATGGCTGAACATTATTTCTCACTCTTGCTTTCTTTTAAATGTCACAACACAAAAGATTTTCAGTATGCCGCGCGTGAGATTTAGTCACTTGAAATCGTGGGGAGAATCCCTTACAGCTTTATCTCATGTGGACCAGAGTATTCAGATAGGTATAAGATGTTGATAGTAATTATCGTAACTTCATGTAGAGGTTACGAATAATTGTTTAAGATCTTGTAAAGTACATTTGAGTTATACTAAAAGAAGAATACATTGTGTACATCGTTTCTAAAGCTATAACTTGTGTGTGTTTATGTGTGAGATTGGGGGTCTGTGATATAGAGTTATTGGATTATTGAGTTAATACAGGTTACACATGATTGAAGGATTGCGCGACGACCCAGATTCCTGACCCCAGATTTGGGGGCATTACAAGTTCTCTAAACGAGGATTTGACTTGTCGATATCTCCAGTTCTCTACATGAGAAATTGACTTGTTGATATCTCCAGTTCTCGACATGGGCTTTTTGACTTGTCGATATCTTCAGTTCTCTACATGCAGATTGACTTGTCGATAACTCGTGAGACTTCTCTACAAGCCATTTTAGACTTCTAGACATATTTCTCTACATTCCTTGATTCATGACTTGTTGATACCCGACATAGAATATTTTTCCTATAATAACTTTATTCAACTCCAAACGTCTACAATTCTCTCTGAAGCATGATCAGGATTGATCTTCTTTCAGAGTTTATTTCTTAGTTTGATGGTTGTTCATAGAAAAATCCTCCAGTCTAATCTACTTAACATTTTTACATACTCAAAAAATACAAATACATAATACAATTTAATTATCATACAACTTATCCTTAAAGTTGTCAAGATTACTTAGTCTTGTTATGTATAGACATGTATTGCACAACAATTTGTTTACATATCCCTCTTCACACTCATTTATAAAATAACATTCACTACAAATTAAATTTAGATGTCAATTAGGCTTATGTTGGGCTATATTCTTACAAATCTTGCCATTTTGGAGGAGGTACTTTTATAAACGCTAATTTACAACAAAATTGATAATTTGCAATTCCCTTTTTTGTAAATTCTAATTTACCAGTCGATCAATAAAATAGGGGTAATTACGGGAATAACATTAGGAATAACCAGACTAAAAATCGTAAATCAGAGAATATCATATATTTTTCCCAAAAGAGCTTATTATAGTAGACATAATAAAGTTTGAAATTTTACAACAACTCATGCTAGTGACAAAAAAGGGTCACTAACGTCTGATAATGAAATTTTCAAACGGGTGTAATGTTATATATCATAAAAGAAAACAATTATAACGTCATTATAAACCTCATTAATACTGTCATTATATCATCCGTTTTACAAAATGTATTATAAAAGTCAATCGAAGTTAATTACATATCATTTCCTAAAAAGATTTCAACTCAGTCCCATATATATCTGAAATCATACTCAGCCCTTACGATTCATTACCAGTGATAACCAGATCAATAGGCCAAATAAAAAGAGCTAATATAAATTGGTACCACAAGAGACTAACCATTTTCACATGCTGTCAAGGAAAAATTGGCACCACTGTAGAGAGCAATAAGAAAGAAATATAAATTTATACAATCAATTCAAGAAACATGTTATTCCTAGTGGACTAACAATGAGATTTACAGAAGGGGGGGTTGAATGTAAATCTTAAAACTTTTTCAAGTTTTGAGCAGTTTTAAAGGTTTTGTGTTCAAGATAAACAAGTGTGTGAATTGCTTTAAGCTAATACAGATAGATATATATTCAAGCACTAATGTAAAGAACACAACAGACCTTAAAAACTTTTCTGGTGGATTTGTTATTCCACCAGAGATGGTATTTCAGAAAATCTGTGATTCAAGATGTTGATCACAGCTGCGTCCTAGTACAAACTAGATAATTTTTCTCTCAAGATTTTTCTAAACAGCACTGGAAAAATTCTTATCTAATTACTAGCTGCTACTTGGTTTATATATCACCAAGTGTACAAGTGAAGACAAAGATAAAAATACAATAATAAAATAAGTTCTCCACTTGTTTCTTCTCCATATCACTCAAGTACTTTGTTGACTATTGCCTCTTTGTACTAGAGTAGAACGGCTGCTTTTTCTGACGTTCCTGAAATTAGGCTTCCACATTTCAGTTATCTCTGTCAACCCATGTGCCTCTGTCTGCTGTTACAACTATCACTTATCAACTGCTATTTAACAGAACATCCATTGAAGCCTTCATCCGTTGATGGCTTTATCTGTTGATGTGTTAGCAGTTGAAGCTCTATCCGTTAAAGCTTTAGAGACATCCGTTGAAGCTTTGTTTCTCATCCGTTGAAGGTCTTTAAGACAACCGTTGATACCACTTCATTTATACAAAATTACAAGGCATGAAATATTTACAATTGGCCTTCCTATTTGCATATCTTCTAGTAGTCAACATGACTTATATTTTCTCTCAACTTCTAAGAATTATATCTTAAATACAGAGACTGAAATGTGCTACAACACTAGACTTATTTCTAAGTAAAGCTGCACCATCAACAGATAGCCAAAGTGGTCTTATCCGTTGAGGCTGCAAACACTAAACTTCTACTTAAGTGTTTTGTTAAACATATCATCAAACTAATGCACATATATTCCTAACAATCTCCCCCTATTTATGTCTATAAGAATTGTAGACATAAATTCAGGGTTAACTTGATGATAACAAAATACTTAACAAATATATGAATTGAAACTAAGTAAAAATTTAAAAGTGCTGCAAAAGTGTATGTACTAGGAGGTAATTGAAGATTTACAGAATTTCCAAGGGTGCTCCTTGTAACACCCCCAGATCCGGGGTCGGGGATCCGGGTTGTCACGGTCTTTCTTTCCACAATATCACTTCACTTAATTAATAATAATAACCTTATGCTGTGACCCCACACTAACACACACCACAACCCGTTATAGTCTCAGAGATGAAATTGAAATAAGTACAAGTCTTTGAGTCCACAATTTAAAAGTTATTACAACCCAAAACGATTACTTGATAAATTTACAGTTAATTGCCATTATCTGCCACAAGTTATAATTATACATAATTGATTCTCAAAATAGAATGCCTGATCTACCAATAGATCTACCTCTGCAGCTATAGCAGCTACAACATCATCGGGAAGACGCGGGACGCTTCCCACGCGCTTGCGCTGGGTCTGCTGGAGTCTGCCCATCTTTCCTAACTGTTGTTGTGTGATGAAGAAATAAAGCAAGAGTGAGCCTTACAGCTCGCAAGATAATATATAGTGATAACAATAATATAAGTATCTAAATGGATACTTACTAGAATCTTTTATCAAGTGTAAGATAATTACTTACTAGATATAAGTAAAAACAAGGGATGAAGTTACCAAATACTTCACTACACTTATATCATTTTAAAAAAAAGCTGCTTGAACTACCATTGTTCAAAGTATAATGAGCTTTCAACAGTTCATCAGATAGATGAGACTACAAGACAAGATTTGAATAGATTAAATCTTTGAAATTTTATTAAAGGAAATGAAGTCATGATATACTTCATTAAGTTCTGATATATATATATATATATATCCACATATACATCTTCTTTATACAATTTCCTGAAAACCTCTGTCATGTAAAGTATGAACAGAATTGCAATATCCAATAAATTTGGAAAGGAAAAGAATTTGGCATAAACCAGATATCTTGCTGATCAGGCAAAGATACCCATAAGTAACCTTTTCTACTAGTAGATGGACGAATTCCCCACTGGTCATCACCCTGGTCGTAATAGGACCTTATGCTGGACTGCCACTCAGCCACTTATGCATTTGATGGACTCCCACTGAGCCACTTACACTATCATGGACGCCCACTGAGCCCATGTTGCTTATGCCGACTCAATAGATGGACTTACTTCCCGAATGTTGGGTAAGTAATCAATTCATTTACCAAAACTGCAACCGTGTTGCGAATATAAAATACACCACAGAGCCGGATCCCTCAGGTTTTGAGCGAGTATTTAAATCCCCTTAAAAAGGAAGATCTTAAATATAAAAATGAGTTTTGGGATCCGCTCTAACTTTTAAAAATCATTTTGAAGACTCGAAAACACTTTAAAGAGTGTTTGGAGTAAAGCTGATTTAATGAAGTAAATCAGTCCCCAGAATATTTAGAAAATGTCTGAATATTATTATTTAAATAATATTCCCATAAAGAATAATCTTTATAAAAATAATTGAAGTAGAAGTATTAAAACTTATACTTGAAACGAGTATTAAATAACCAAAGATATACTTATATGAAAGTACTATCTTTATTTGAATAATCGAAATTAAGTTTGATTATTGACACCTTATTCTTTAATAAAATAAAGAATATATTATTAAGTAATAAGCGGAGTCATAGATCCTCAAATGAATATTCAAATGATATTCAATAAATAATATAAACTGAGTCATAAGCCCTCGAATGAATATTCAAATAATATTCAATAAATAATATAAAAGAGTCATAAGCCCTCGAATAATATTCGAAATAATATTCAATAATAAAATAAAGTTAAAGTTATCGAATAAACCTTATTCGATTAATAGTTTTGAAAACTATGACCATATATATATATAAGTATATATATATATATTTATATCCATATATACAAAATCTACTCGGGATCCTCGACTCCCGGTTTTAGAAAATATTTTCACCTTTGGGTCCCTGTACTAAGGGTATATGCAAATTACCGCTATCCTCTAGCATAGGTATTATCAACTGAATCAACAGATATATATGGAAAGAATACGAAACAGGCATGCATTTATATATACCATAGCAGCATGCTTCAATATATTGCAACATTTGCTAATTAACCAACATGCATCTATCGCAAGATAATGCAAATACATATATACATCACAACAACAGTTATAACTGGTAGAAAACTTGCCTGAGCGACTTGGGGTGATAAAAGGCTCGGGACGAGTCTGGTAACCTATAAACAACAAGCAAGTTGGAATTAAACCAAAGTCACTTGTAAATCTATACTTTAACTAACTTAGACTCTAACGCTTGTTTTGCGCTTACTGATTCGCTTAAGTCACTCGAGTACCCTCGGCTCCATCATTTTTAATAATTTAACCTTTACGAGTTTTAAGACGATTCCTTCGCGAGTGTCTTACCAACTGCCTAACACACTTACCATAAATGTTTCATACATTAATTAACCCTTTTTGGTCTTTAACCTATGTTTCAAAGTAAGGCGAGGGGAAAAGTTTCGTTCGTGAAACGCCGTTACTTGAAACGGTCGTTTCTCCTAAACCGTGCATCGGAATCGAACGAACTACATATCAAAACGAAGCTCGTAACATGAGCTATCTAAACATGGCAATGGTCATAATCTAGCAGGGGGTTCTCGGGTCCTAATGTTATGCACAAAAACAGTCTAAAGAAAATCGGACGTTACGATGGCTATGTTTACACGATTTCCCAATTTTAAACCATTCAAAACCAACCCAATTCAACCTCAAATCCAACATACAACCAACATCCATCCTTATCACATCATAACAACCCCAACCAATTCAATTTTAACATTCATACTTATGCCTAAGCTTAACTTTAACCATTCTTAAGTTCTTTTAATCAAAACAACAACATTTACCATTCCAATTCAATACCATTTCAAATCCCAAACTCTAAATCACAACATCAATCTACAATATCACCCTAATAATCAAAATCATCTTATAATACATAGGAATCTAGGGTTTGGAGATGATATACCTTCCTTGAAGTGGTGGGAGGAGCTAGGAAGCCTTAAGAAGCTTTGAGAAGTCTTAGGAAAGCTTGGATCTTCAAGAAAAACAAGAAAAACTTCAAGTTAAAAACTTGAAAACACTATTCATAGTCTTCTTCTTTGATTAAATGAAGAAGATTGAGAAGGAATTAATGGCTTAAACTCATGATATAGCCCTAACTAAGCATGAAGATGGTTAGGGAATTATCTTACCAATTTAGGAAGCTTGGATCTTTGATTTTGAATTTTCTTGCCTTTTGAATAGTGAAAAGCCGTGAGCAATGAAGAACTAATGCCTTGGTTCTTTTTGATTTTTGATGAAGAATGAATTTACTTGGCTTGGTTGCTTGGTTTTTGTATTTGCTTTAGTCAATTACCTTCTTGCCCTTGAATTTGTGTGGTTCTCATTCAACCACACCTCCTTCCTTCCCTTGTCATGCTTGTGTCATCCTCATGATGTCATCCTCCCTTCCTTGTCCTCTTTCTATTGGTTGGATGACATCATTCCCACTAATCCCTTTGATTAACTTCCTAATCATTTGCCTAATGACCGCTGATCTGTTATACGGTTCGCTTAACTTTCGTACTCGTTTATCGTTTGAAGGATCATACCCGGGATCTTATTACTTAGGTTCCCTTAACCTTACTCAATACATTATATTCCTTTTTATGATCCTCTATTATAATCCTTTAATTTAAATCCTTTTTATCCTGTTACCTTATACTCAATTCTCTCCGTATCTTGTGGATTTCCGGGAAAAATCCAAGTGTTCGGAAATTGGATTCTGACGATCTTTACATACACTTATATACCACATAGAGTACTAATAATATTCCAGAAGATCAATAACAGAACCCCTACATAGTGTGGCATGAAAAGTTTTCTCATTCAGCTAAAACACTATTCACAAGGGTTACAAAAAGTTGAAAATTTTGGGGGTTATTACACTCCTTTAGTCTGAGCAAATCATCTTTTTTTCTTTGTTCCCTTGTTTTCTTTCCTAGCCCTTTGTCATTTTCCTCAATTTGGAGTTGGAGTTGTCTGTAGAATTCAGCTTCATCTTCATCACTGATATCCAACTTAGATTGCATTTTCTTGAGAGTTTCATTGCTGGCAATCTTGAGTTGGTCTTCAAGTCTGAAAAATCTTCTGACTCCTTTATCATCTCTAAATTCCATCAACCAATGAGGTGATTTGTGGATTGTAATTCCCCTTTCTTGAATGAGTAAAGTTCTGGGCAAAGCATTTGGCTCCCTCCAAGTTTTCCTTATGTTGGCAATCTTGTTGAGAATTTCAGTCTTGGCAGTCCTGGTAAAGCCAGAATCCTTTTGTATGGCTGAAAAGACTCTGATCAAGGTAGAGTAGCCTTCATTCAGAATCCTGTAGAGAGGCCATGTTCTTTCCCCAGCTCCTTTGTATCTGAATACCAATCTCTCTGGTAGCTGTCTGTAGGCAGCTATTCCCCTTACATCCTCCAGCTCATCCAGATAGAGTTCAATGTCTGAAATTTCTTTTATGTCACAGATGTGAACATAATCATCTTTAGAAATGGGTGGCTTAGGCTTAGGTTTTTGTTTTTGAGTGAATTTCTTAGAGGTTAGGGGAGGTGTAGATTTGGATTTTCTTTTCTGTTTCTTTGGTAGTGGAAGAGTGGTTAAAAAGGTAGGCAATTTGATGGTGTCCCAATCAATAGGTTCCTCTTTTGGGGTGATTAGTTCACCATGGATGTTTATAGTGGGATCAGCAACACAAGGTTCAGGTATGGAAGGTAGTGGTTTAGATATTGATTTAGTTTCTTCAGTGTTATCTTCACTCCTTCTATGTGCCTTGGCCTTTCTTCTATTTCCCTTCTGCCATTCCTCTCTTTCCTCCATACTCTCACCAAATATACTCCCAAAAACCTCATCTAGGTTTGCAATCTTGTCTTCACCCCTGACTTCAATTCCTTTCTCTCCTTCAACTTGACTTGACTTTAGCTGTTGTTCAAGCTTTGCTTGTGCTCTTTTGTCAGCCTTGAGTTTTTCAGCTTCTTTCTTCAACCTTTTGGTTTCTTCCCTCTTGGCCTTTAGGAATTTGGGATGTCCTTGCATCACACAGATACTCTTTCCCTCTCTAAAGATAATGGCCATTTTCATTCTTTCAACTATGTCCTTGGTCTCCTTGTACTTTATGATGTTAGCACCCAAAACTTTATCTTCATCAGGCTTTGGAAGAGGAAAGTCCACTTCTTTCATCTGAGCAAAGTCTAGGGGTTCTTTGTGGAGTCCTTGCTGGATCTAGTGTTGGGCTTGAGAACTATAGGTTTTAGATTCTTGAAAGAAGTCTTTCCAACCTTATTCCTCCTTTCTGGCTTGTGCTCCATAATGATTGGTTCAACCTTTGTGCTATGTTTCACATATATTGATTTATCTTGTGTTGAACCAAACACTTGTTGCACCATTTCATCAATTCTCCTCCTTTGCTCTTTCACTTGAATTTCAGCTGCTGCTAGCTGGATTAGGTCAATTCCATCAGGCTTTCCTTTGATTTGCATAATTGGAGAAGTAGTGATGGCAGGAACTAGCACTTTAGATATCTGGATTTTTGTAGATGGCTCTCCTTCCCCTTCCCTTTTTGTCTCCCCCTTTTTGTTATCATCAAGGAGAGGGGTCAAGCCTTGTGCCTTTGCCAGCTGCATAAGTAGACTTGTTTGAGATTGTTGGTTGTGAAGAATGCTGGCCACAGAATTTTCAATAACTTGGACTCTGTCTTCTAACTTAGCCAGCCTCTTTTCAGTATTTGAATCCTTTTTCAATCTCAACAATAAGTCCTTCATTGTACCATAGGGCATGACTGAATCCAATTTTTCAGAATTGTAGGATTTCAAGTCAGCAATATCCTTCTTGAGTTCATCCACACTCTGATTCTGGCTTACTTGCTGCAACTTCATGAGATGCAGTGAGTCCAGGTGAGCTGTAAGGATTGTCTTGGTACCAGCATGTGAAGTTTTCTGAATGGCCTGTTGGATAGTACTGATTTGTTTGACAAAGGAGACATTGAATTGCCCTGGTGTAGACTCCTTTGTCAAGGCCCATTCAGGTAAATTTGGAATAGAACTAGGGCTTTCATCTCCCCCTAAGTTCATGCTTCCATCAAAAGAAACAGAGTCATCATCATCAGAATTTACTCCAAATTCCTCAGATGACTCACCAGCTGTAGAAGGCATCTTGTTAATAGCAGCTTTATCTCTTTGAAGAGATTTTGTTGTATGTACTAGATGTAGTGTCTTTTCTGCCTTCTCATTGCCCTGAGCAACCAACAACTGATAGGCTGACACAAGATGAGTAAAAGTGTCAGCATCTAAGGAAATGTTATCAATTACAGCTTTGTAATGTTGCTGAAATTGTCTTTCCTTTTCAGCATCATCCACAATCATTGACTCATTAGCAATGGCTGGATCCACCCTTATATCTGTTGTACCTGCCTTTCTCTCTTTTTCTCTATATTTTTGCATCAGGGGCTCCCCCTGGCTCACACTCCTCACACCCTTACCTTCACCTACTAAGGCGGTACTCCTCTCACTTACTTTTGCCATGCTGGAAGAAATAGCATGCTTATTTGAGCTCTCAATCTCTCCTTTTGCCTGGGAGCAACCCAGCCTCTCACTCAAATTGTCACTCCCTTCCCTCAGTCCTAAAAGTGATTGTACAGTAATCATGTCTTCTACACTTGGAATTGTTTCAGTTGAGTGTGTAGAGACTATCAACGGATATGGAATAGCCGTTGAAGGTGACACTGATGGTATCAACGGATAACTGCTGTTAAGCTTATCCGTTGAAGAACAACCACTTGTCAACGGATGAGTGATATCCGTTGAAGAAGGAAAAGAAGTAGAAATTGAAAGTGATATAACTGTTGAATCTGTGTGGATTGATTTGATTTTTGGTGACACAGATCCTTCAATTACATCTGAAAGAATTTGCGGGTGATCCAACAAATCATCTAAAAGATGATGATCACCTGTATTTGAGTGGGGCTCCTCCCTGAGTTGTAAAGAGGGAGAATCAGGAATTGATAGGAATAACATATCCACATTCAGAGATGGTGATGAAGTGTGTGGTGATTGATGTGTGTGAATTGTGAGAGAATGGGGCTGTGACTCCATATTTGTTGGAGCCACATCAAACTGAGTTTGAGAAGGCATAGATACAGATGGATGTATCTGTGCAGTGTGTGCACCCTGTGTAGAAGATTAGGTTCTAGCCCTCTTTCTTCTAATAAAAGCTTTTGTTGGCGAGTGTTTGGCTTCAGTGTCCCTCCCTCGTTTGTTCCGTGTTCCTGGTTGGGAACTATTTTCAATAGTTACATCCTTTTGGGAGGATGCAGCTAGGGATATGCTAGAGACCTTTTCAACCACCACAGCTTTTTGAGAAACTGTGGCTTGGCTAGCTTGGGAAGCACTTATCTCTCCTTCCTTATCCTGGGGGTTTTTTTGATGTTCACCCCTCCCCTCACCACTCACACCCCGTTCACTCCCCTCAGGGTTAAGGGTAGGTGTTACAACTATTGTCTTTTGAGAAACAACAGAGGTGGTTTTCTTTGTCTTTGATTTTGAAAGTTTAGTTTTGGTGACCTTGGTAGGAATCTGTTGGGGCATTGTCACAGATTCCATGGGCACACTAGAAGATAAAGAAATAGAGGGGTTGGAAGAAGTAGGAGTTGTAGAAATAATTACCTCACTTACCTGAGGTGCATCCATGATTGGTAAATATACCAATGGTACACTGCTGTTGAGATCCATTCTCAATAAATCTGCAAGAACTCTTTTCTCTTGTGCCCAACACTTGAGTTTATTATTCTCATTGGTTATGACCAAACCTTCAGCAACATGGTTAGCCAATAACATAAAGAATCTAGCATAATAGATGTTATTAGGTCTATTAGCTTTGTTACCTAATCTAGTACCCAATTCTAGCATAACATAATTGCTAAAGTTAAAATACCTATCAGAAACAAGCATATAGAGCATATTAACAAGAGATGAAGTTATGGCATCAAAATTACTAATTTTCCCAGAGAAAACCTTGATAAAGGCATCCCCAAGAAAACTCCATTCTTTCCTAAGGCCTTTTCTTTTAATACTCCCTAAACTAGCAGAGTTAAGAGAATAACCTATGGAATCTAACATGCTAGATACATCATTATCAGTGTGTGGTGTCATGGCATTGTTCTCAGGCAATTTAAAACATGCTAGTAAATCATTTACAGTTAACACAGTGATTTTTACCTTTGAGAGTGAAAGAGATGGTCATATCTATGGAGTTGAACTCAACAGTTGTCCAAATCTCCTCAACTACTTCACAGTAAATCGTTGGGGCTTCCAGCATTGCATAGCTAAGTTTACAGTTTTTGATGAAGTCCATCATTTTGTGATAATCTGAGTGGGCTTCATTCTTTGCTACCAAAGCTATGAAATTGTTCTTCTCATAGATGAACCCAGATTGAGACATAATTTTTACTACAGGTGCCATTGTTGTAAGTAGAAGTTGCAGAGAATAACTTGAAGGATTTGCAGAGAGAAAATGGTAAAAGCTTTGAAATTTCAAGAAAGCGTAAAGTAAAAATGAAAAAACAGAAGGGCTTATATACTTTCTCAAATTAAGAAGTATAAATAAAAGATTAAACAATAAATATATGTTAGTGAATTTCAGCCGTTTAAGAATAAACTGTAAGTATTCTAAAAACTACCTTTAAAATAAATACATACAGCTGTATGTATGAGTATCAACGGTTAAGAAAATAGAATCAACGGCTGTGAAACACCTGAATCGACTGATGTGACATTTCAACGGATAAAGTAAACTGTCATCCGTTGAAAGGTACTTCAGTTTTATCCGTTGAAGGATAAAAATTCCAGAAATGTATATGTCTTTCAACGGATAATGAACATCCGTTGACAGAACAATTTTGACTTTCAACGGATAGGAAATATCCATTGATGGAATAATCTTTGTTAAGAAGTCAAATTTGTTCTAGCAACTAATACATTTCAGGCTTCAATTCAAATTGCAATTAGGACATAAATTTTATGAGTAATTAAGCATACCTAGCTCACTTACCAATCTTGTGAATGTTGATTCATCAAGTGGCTTGGTAAATATGTCTGCAATTTGTTGTTCACTTGGAACAAAATGTAGTTCCACTGTACCATTCATGACATGCTCTCTGATGAAGTGGTACTTGATATCAATGTGCTTGGTCCTTGAGTGCTGCACAGGATTCTCTGTTATGGCTATGGCACTTGTGTTGTCACAAAAGATAGGAATTCTATCAACATAAAGTCCATAATCAAGGAGTTGATTCCTCATCCATAACACTTGAGAGCAGCAACTTCCAGCAGCAATGTATTCAGCCTCAGCTGTAGAAGTAGAGACTGAATTTTGCTTTTTGCTAAACCATGATACAAGCTTGTTTCCCAGGAATTGGCAGGAGCCTGTTGTACTTTTCCTGTCTATTTTGCAACCTGCATAGTCTGCATCTGAATAACCAATTAGATCAAAGCCAGATTCTCTAGGATACCAAATACCTAAATTTGGTGTACCCTTGAGATATCTGAAAATCCTCTTGATAGCAATTAAGTGAGACTCCCTAGGATCAACTTGAAATCTAGCACACAAACATGTAGCAAACATTATATCTGGTCTGCTAGCAGTTAAATATAAAAGTGAACCAACCATGCCTCTATAACTTGTAATGTCCACAGACCTTTCAGTCTTATTTAATTCAAGTTTGGTGACAGTGGCCATGGGAGTTTTTGCAGATGAACATTCCATTAAGTCAAACTTCTTTAAAAGATCATGAATATATTTAGTTTGACTAATGAAAATTCCATCACTAACTTGTTTAACTTGTAAACCAAGAAAATAGGTTAGTTCTCCCATCAGGCTCATTTCATAATTACTTTGCATTAGCTTAGCAAACTGTTTGCAAAGTTTATTATCTTTAGAACCAAATATTATGTCATCTACATAAATTTGAACAAGTATACTAGAGCCATTAACATTCCTAAAGAAGAGAGTTTTATCAACAGTACCTCTAGTGAAGTGATTCTCCAAAAGGAATTTTGATAGGGTTTCATACCAGGCTCTAGGTGCTTGCTTCAGTCCATAGAGTGCTTTCAACAGATAATACACATAGTCTGGAAAATTTGGATCTTCAAACCCTGGAGGTTGACTTACATAGACTTCTTCCTCCAATTTCCCATTTAGAAATGCACTCTTGACATCCATTTGATAGACTTTGAAATTGGCATGGGCTGCATAGGCTAGAAAAATTCTGATGGCTTCAAGTCTTGCAACAGGAGCATATGTTTCATCAAAATCTATTCCCTCTTGTTGAGAATAGCCTTTAGCAACCAATCTGGCTTTATTCCTTATGACAATGCCATTTTCATCCATCTTGTTTCTGAATACCCATTTTGTGTCAATAGGACTTTTGTTCTTTGGTTTGGGTACCAGCTTCCAAACTTTGTTTCTCTCAAATTGGTTCAGCTCTTCCTGCATAGCTAATATCCAATCTGGATCCAATAAAGCTTCTTCCACTTTCTTAGGTTCCTCCTGAGATAGAAAACTACTATACAGACATTCATCTTGAGTAGCTTTTCGTGTTTGCACTTTAGATGATGCATCACCAATGATCAGTTCAAAGGGATGATTCTTGGTCCATTTCCTTTGAGGTGGAAGATGTGCTCTAGATGAGGTGGCCTCAGTATTGTCATGATGTGAGACAGAGTGTTGATTAGTTGAAACTCCCCCTAAGTTGTTGGTTCTTTGCAGGGAATTTGGAGTTCTATCAACTGATGATGTAAATCGATTATTCGTTGATGAACTATGATCAACGGATGCTTCATTTTGTACTTCAACGGATGATGGACTATGTCTTTCAACGGATACTACATTGCCTCTATCAACGGGTGCAGAATTTTGTGCATTATCCAAGGGCATATTTTGAATCCCTTTTGAAGTGTCATCTCCATCAATCTCCTCTTCACTATCATCACAATATATCTCAATGCTGTCAAATTTGAGTCTCTCATTGTGTCCCTCATCTGTTAGTCCATCAATCTTTTTATCATCAAACACAACATGCAAAGATTCCATAACAATGTTGGTTCTTAGATTGTAGACCCTATAAGATTTTCCAGCTGAGTAACCAACAAATATCCCTTCATCAGCCTTTGCATCAAACTTCCCTTTATGGTCAGATTGATTCCTCAGTATAAAGCATTTACATCCAAAGACATGAAGAAAGTTTAGAGTTGGTTTTCTTCTCTTGAACAACTGATAAGGAGTCATGCCTTTAGCTTGATTGATCAAAGAAATATTCTGAGTGTAGCAGGCACAATTAACAGCTTCAGCCCAGAAATATGTTGGTAACTTTGATTCTTCAAGCATTGTTCTGGCAACCTCAATCAAAGATCTGTTCTTTCTTTCAACTACCCCATTTTGCTGAGGTGTTCTTGGAGCTGAGAACTCATGCATGATTCCATTTTCTTCACAGAACAGCCTTATTGACAAATTCTTGAACTCAGTTCCATTGTCACTCCTGATATTCCTAACCTTCAAGTCAGGATGATTATTGACTTGCCTGATGTGATTGATAATGATTTCACTTGCTTCATCCTTTGATCCAAGAAAATAGACCCATGAAAACTTTGAGAAATCATCTACAATCACTAAGCAATATCTTTTTCTTGCGATTGACAATACATTGACTGGTCCAAACAAATCCATATGCAGCAGCTGTAATGGTTCATCAATTATTATTTCAAGCTTCTTTTTGAATGATGCTTTCCTTTGTTTGCCTTTCTAACAAGCATCACACAAACCATCCCTTGAGAATTCAACTAGAGGAATTCCTCTAACTAAGTCCTTTTTGACTAGATCATTCATTGTCTTGAAATTCAAATGGGATAGCTTCTTGTGCCATAGCCAACTCTCAACTGAACTTGCTTTGCTGAAGAGACAAGTAATAGATTCTGCATCTGTAGAGTTGAAGTCAGCTAAGTACACATTTCCTTTTCTAACTCCAGTTAGAACCACTTTGTTGTCTTTCTTGCTAGTGACAACACAGGCTTCTGAATTGAAGGAAATTGTATTTCCTCTATCACATAGTTGACTGATACTCAGTAAGTTGTGCTTGAGACCATCAACTAATGCAACTTCATCAATGATGACATTCCTTGTTGAAATCAAGCCATATCCCATAGTAAACCCTTTGCTGTCATCTCCAAAGGTTATGCTAGGGCCAGCTCTCTCCTTAAACTCAGTGAGCAGGGAGAAATCTCATGTCATGTGTCTTGAACAGCCACTGTCCAAGTACCATAGATTTCTTCTTTTTCCCTGCACACCATAAAATCAATCAAGTTGATTTTGGTACCCAAGTTTCCTTGGGTCCATTCCTGTTAGCCTTTCTCCTAGACTTCATTCCTCCTGCATCTTTAGACTTAGGTAACTTTGAGTCAACCTTGATCTTAGATGTAGTTGGTTAGGGTTAGTCACAGAATCATTTAGCACATTTGGAATTTGATAAGGCATGGATTGTGCAAGCATGTTATTCCACATTGGCATATTGTATGGCATTTGAGGCATACTTAATGCAGCAAGATAAGGATTGTTAAAATATGGCATGTTTGCAAAATGTGCATAAGGATTCTGTTGAGACATAACAGGCATAGCATGCAGAGGTGATGCAGACATATTAGGCATGGAAGAGGGTACAGGTATGGGAGTTTTCTTAATAGATTTGCAATTAACAGATAGATGATTAACACTACTACAATGCACACAGCTTTTTCTAGGAGCATACTTATCAGGTGTGTAATTGTTATGTTTGTTAACCCCTACCTTCCCATTTCTATTAGATTTCCTTTTAGTTTCCTTTTTATCCTCAACCACTTTGAGCCTATTCTTTAACTGTTCTAAGGTCATGTGCCCTATATTCACCTTACTGAAATCTTTGGATGTGCTTGCTTCTCCTTTGACAAAGTTCTTGGAAGTTGAACCAAATTTTTTGTTGAGTTTCTTTAGATTTTCACTATTAGAAACATCTGCCTGTTTTAATTGAGGAACCTTCAACAGATGCTCCTTTTCTTCCTTCAACGGATAACTTTCATCATCCGTTGATTCCACATCCGTTGACAGCCCATCAATTAATTCCAGTTTCTTTTTGTTTTTATCCCAGGCAGTCTCACAGAATGATTCAATTCCTTGGACCTTGGAAATTTGAGCACTAACATCCCTAGATGTCTTCCAGGCTTTAATCACCTCTTGCTCTCTCTCTAATTGATTGGAAAGTATTTCTACTTTCTTAACAGATTCAGCTAGTTCATTTTCAACAGATATACAATGTAGCTTAGTTTTCTCTAGGTCAATCAACTTATCTTCTAACACATCATTTCTATTACTTAAAAATAGATTGTTCTCTTTAATCCTACTATTTTCTTTAGCAAGAGATTTAAGAGACACACGCAAATGATACAATTCAGTAGACATGTCATTAAAAGCATCATTGCACTCTTCTTTAGTAAGCTGTGTTAAATCAGTAGTGATTACCTGGTTGCTTGATGAACTAACTTCATTTTCCTCAGAATCAGCCATGAGAGCCAAGTTGACATATTCCACATCTTCATCCTCTTCTTCTCCATCAGCTGCCCAGTCTTTTTCTTGAGTAATGAAAGCCCTCTCCTTTTGCTTGAGCAGATCAAAATATTTCTTTTTGTAATCTACTTGGTCAAATTTCTTCTTTTCAGAAGTTGGCTTTCTGCACTCACTTGCAAAGTGTCCACTTATACCACAATTGAAACACTTGAACTTGGATTTGTCCACCATGTTCTTATGAGGTTTAGTGGCTCTAGTGTTTTTCCTAAATTTCATCTTTGCAAATCTCCTGGACAGAAATGCAAGATGCTCATCAATACCATCAGAGTCATCTTGGCTGGAGTTGTCTTCATTCTCATCAACTTGCTCCTTACCCTTGCTTGATTCTGATTTGCTTGTGTCATCTTTGGAGTTTGATGTAGATCTCACAGTTTCTTGTCTGCATTCTTTCTCATTTTCAGCTACCAAGGCAACTGAACCTCCTTTCTTTCTTCCCTTCTCCAATACCTCATCCTGTTCCAGCTCTAGTTCATAAGTCTTCAAGATTCCATATAATCTTTCAAGAGTGAAGTCCTTATAATCTTGAGAGTTTCTCAAGGAGACAGTCATGGGTTTCCATTCCTTTGGCAAGGATCTTAAAATTTTAAGATTTGAATCCTTCACCTGGTACACTCTACCATACAGCTTCAGTCCATTCAACAGCTTTTGGAATCTATTGAATGTGTCATTTAAAGATTCATTTTCTTCAAAATGAAAATACTCATACTGTTGAATGAGAAGCTGCATTTTATTTTCTTTTACTTGTTCTGTACCTTCACACAGTAGCTGAACTGTGTCCCAAACCTCTTTGGCAGTTGTGCAATTTATCACATTATCAAACATATCCTTGTCAAGACCATTAAACAAAATGTTCATAGCCTTCTTATCCTTGTGGACTTCTTCTGTGTCTTCCATTGTCCATTCTGCTCTAGGTTTTGGAATGGATTGACCAACAGCAATTGTGGCCGTAGCAACTGTGGCTACTTTGTGGGGAATGTGAGGACCATTCTCAATGCAGTTTACATAACCTTCATCTTGGGAGAGTAGATGAAGGTGCATTTTCACCTTCCAATGGTGATAACTGTCTTTGTCAAGAACTGGGATTTTTACTCCAATATCCTTCTTACTCATCTTTGTTAGTTTCCAAGATCTTTAAACTCTTTGTGTATCAAGAGCTTGCTCTGATACCAATTGTTATTCCTAGTGGACTAACAATGAGATTTACAAAAGGGGGGTTGAATGTAAATCTCAAAACTTTTTCAAGTTTTGAGCAGTTTTAAAGGTTTTGTGTTCAAGATAAACAAGTGTGTGAATTGCTTTAAGCTAATAGAGACAGATATATATTCAAGCACTAATGTAAAGAACACAACAGACCTTAAAAACTTTTCTGGTGGATTTGTTGTTCCACCAGAGATGGTATTTCAGAAAATCTGTGATTCAAGATGTTGATCACAGCTGCGTCCTAGTACAAACTAGATAATTTTTCTCTCAAGATTTTTCTAAACAGCACTGGAAAAATTCTTATCTAATTACTAGCTGCTACTTGGTTTATATATCACCAAGTGTACAAGTGAAGACAAAGATAAAAATACAATAATAAAATAAGTTCTCCACTTGTTTCTTCTCCATATCACTCAAGTACTTTGTTGACTATTGCCTCTTTGTACTAGAGTAGAACGGCTGCTTTTTCTGACATTCCTAAAATTAGGCTTCCACATTTCAGTTATCTCTGTCAACCCATGTGCCTCTGTCTGCTGTTACAACTACCACTTATCAACTGCTATTTAACAGAACATCCGTTGAAGCCTTCATCCGTTGATGGCTTTATCCGTTGATGTGTTAGCAGTTGAAGCTCTATCCGTTGAAGCTTTAGAGACATCCGTTGAAGCTTTGTTTCTCATCCGTTGAAGGTCTTTAAGACAACCGTTGATACCACTTCATTTATACAAAATTACAAGGCATGAAATATTTATAATTGGCCTTCCTATTTGCATATCTTCTAGTAGTCAACATGACTTATATTTTCTCTCAACTTCTAAGAATTATATCTTAAATACAGAGACTGAAATGTACTACAACACCAGACTTATTTCTAAGTAAAGCTGCACCATCAACGGATAGCCAAAGTGGTCTTATCCGTTGAGGCTGCAAACACTAAACTTCTACTTAAGTGTTTTGTTAAACATATCATCAAACTAATGCACATATATTCCTAACAAAACAGCATACAACAAATGTATACTTAAAAAAGAAATTGAAAGTTACAAGGTTAAGGTGCGGGAGCTGGATAACCACAACAAAAAGTTGAAGGAAGACATGCTTCCCAACTTGATGAAGCTACGCAAGCTCTTTGCTGGAAACAAGGATGAAATCAAGGAAGGCAAAATATTGCTAGATAAATGGATTACTGGTTTACAATTCCCACTAAATATTATCAAACTTCGTTTGGCACGCTCTTTGAAACCCGCAGACAACTTTAACGGCGATGCTCCAAAAGATTGTGCTGATAATGGCCATGTAGGACACTAACATTAGGGTCCAGCTTTTAATTGTGACTGTTCGGCACTTCCGAGGACAATAAATCCAGTATTTGAAACTAATAAAACCAATGTCAATATTGTTAGTGACATATTTGTATTTATCATATTTTACATTTAACGTTAACGGCTCTACTGTATCAACTGTTGGTGTGTAATTCGGTCTCTAAATACAATTTCAGGTTTAAAATTATAGTGTACCTTAATAGTTTACTTCTTTGAACTGGAACATGATATTACCAATGGTAAATATTAATATGGGTGGCTGACTAAGTCAAAAAAGAGCCCTAATGGCCTGTGATGGCATCAGATTTATAGTCTCCATACGACCTTAGCCGTAAGAATCTTAAATAGAAACATGGCCTCACCCGCTCCATATCTCCATGGTTCCAGGAAATTTGTTACACGACGAAGGGCCTACGCCTCCCGTAGGCATAATGCACCTTCAGAATCCGTAAGTTAAAATATCTGCAAACCCCAAATGATAAAAGGTTATTACCGAAAGCTCAATATCCGTAGGCTGTGGGCCCCACAACTCAACCTTGTCCTCTGAACTTTACATATGTGTCACTCACCGAAGTACCATGTCATATCCTTTCTTTCTCCCTACCTTCCACTTGTCGAAATAGCCTATAACAGTCACTCCCCTACTAGACCAGAGGACAGCTGGCTAGTCATAGAGGATAAAAAGCAAAACCAAAGAAAAAGAAGACAACAAGACAACTAAAAAGAAAACTCACATAGACTCCCTACGGACCACACCCTGAAAACATAAACACGCTATCAAATTGGCACCGCTGCCAGGGAACCAACAAAGAATACTAATCACTATACCACAACGACATCCCCTCTTTCTTTGTCTAATAACCCCTATAGAAAAATGAGTAACGAATCAGATAATGAATCCCATACTTACGGCAGTTCTTATGAAACGCCCAATAATTCTCCCATATATAGCATGTTATCCAATTTAAGGGCTCAACAGAATTATATGCAACAACAAATGGATCATTTGACAGCACAGATGGCTGCAAATCAACAAGAAGCCCATCATCCTCAATATTACCCGGAAGTTGTTCCTAGTTCTTATCTGTGAAGACGTTCTAGGTCTCCCTCACCTGAATATCCTCAACCCAGTTTGCAAGATGAATATTCCCAAGGCTCTTATCCAAGCTACATCACCCTTCGATATGGGGAACGCCCTCCCCGTAGGGCCCGAAGGACTCCTTCCTCTGAATCATCTGGAAACGGTACTTCGCACGATGAAGGAGGATCCCGGTACAGACTGTCAACCCCATCCCGGAGAGTCAGGAGGTCCCCGTATCAGCCGAGGAGGGCCCATCGAACTGCTACTCCCATAGAAAGACAGGAAGATATGATGACTCCCCTAGCCATGTTAGAAGGTCTGTATCCCGGAGCTGATGCATACACAGTTACAGGAGGGTCGCCCTTCACTGAAGCATTGGAAGCTACACATGTCAATCTTGGAGTGAAAATCACCGGCTTAGAATCATTCAACGGTACTTCTGACCCGAATGATCATTTAAGTTATTATGAAAACTAGATGATATGTCATAGATACAACGACATCACCAAATGTCGACTGTTCATCTCAACTTTCAAAGCCTATGCCAGGACCTGGTTCTCAAGCTTAGCTCCCAGGTCTATTATCTCTTGGGAAGAGTTCAAGGTATTATTCTTGTCAAAATTCCGTATTAATACCCCTCATGATGTCCATACAATATCCCTAGAAAATGTAAAGCAAGAACAGGGTGAAACCCTGCGAGATTACATTGAAAAATTCAAGAATGCGGCCTCCAAAGTCAGAGAATTGAAATAGACAAGTGTTGTAGACTCCTTCGTCCGCAACATGAAGTACCAGGAATGCAGAGATTGTTATAAAGAGCTATGCAATCGAGAGCCTGCAGACCTTTTCGAAGCCTATACCATAGCTTCGTCTTATATCGCCACGGATGAAAGGCTTCGCGCATACTATCCTTCGGCTCGGGGAGAACCAGCCTCATCCATCCGAAGAGCCATGAAAGTATACGGGATGGAGGACTTTCGGGGGAAAGGCCAACGAAATTTCCCAACAGATCAAAGGGTTGTCCCAAGACAAATCCGGGAAGAACCCAACTTCACCCCGTTAACACAAACTCCATCTTATATACTTCAGCAAATAAGAACCAAGGATTTTTTCCAACTGCCAAACCCTATGAGAATGCCCACAGAAAAGAGAGATCAAGCTCGCTTCTGTGATTACCATGCAGGGATCGGGCATAACACGGATGAATGCACCTCACTGAAATACTTCTTGGAAAGGCTAGTGAAGAGGGGACTCTTGAATTATTACCTTCCCCCTCGGGATCGACAGAACCCTCCACAATTGGAAGGTGTCGCAAGAGCCGCACCACCACAACATGTGGTTGATATTATTGTGGGAGGGAACACGACGTCCTACGAAATCATGTAAATAGATTCGCCACTTCAAGCCTTTCGCCTCACTGGCGCCTCCATCTCCTTCTCAGATGCTGACTACCCCATGGGAAATATGTGTCGGAATGGTCCACTTACGGTTACTCTTGATATGGCCAACCAAGACGTCAAGAAGGTCTTAATTGATAATGGCTCCTCTATGGATATAATTTTCAAACACACCCTCAGAAGAATGATCTTAAATACTCCCCTAGAAGAGATGAAGCTTGAAGAGATATAGGGGCCTATCTACGGCTTTGGGAATCATCTCGTACCTGTTCAGGGAGCCATTGACATCCCCACCACTTTCGGAACTTCCCGCAGGAGGTAACCGCCAAGGTTAAATATTATGTCATTAATATGGTGTCTCCCTATAATGCCTTCATTGGGCAACCTACCTTGTTCTTCTTAGGAGCCATTATATCTTCCCCTCACATCAAAGTTAAGTTCCCTACCCCCATGGGACCCGGTGAGTTGATTACCGATCCTGTAGCCTCTCAGTATTGCTATTCCACTGCTTTAAGTTTGGCTCAAACTCAGCCTAAGAGGAGAAAACCCTATGGGGAACAGAAAGAAGGAAGCTCCCCCAAGACCCTTAGAACTCCCAAGATGACACTTTGCAGGTATTCTTGATTGAGAGTTCATTTTCCTATTATGAAACTTCTCTGATAAAAGCCGAACTCCATCGCATACCTAAGGTCGAGCCAGGGGAACCTGTGGAAAATATTGAGCTAGTGAAAGGGGATCCCACTCGATGCATTTTCATCGGATCGAGCCTACAGCCCGCCCTGAAGCAAGAGCTTATTCAACTCCTGCGTGAATTTCCAGACATCTTTGCCTGGAGGCCCGAATATATGCCAGGCCTCGATGAGTCCATCGTTGTTCATAGACTCCATGTTGATCCCAATAAAACCATGGTCAAGCAGAAAAGAAAAATTTTTGCACCTGAAAGACAGCAAGCCATAGATGAAGAGATCAACAAATTACTGAAAGCAAAATTTATTTATGAGATACAATTTCCCGAATGGATATCGAATGTTGTGTTGGTCAAAAAAACCAGTGGAAAATGGCGAGTTTGCATCGACTAAACTGACCTAAACATAGCTACTCCAAGAAATTATTATCCCCTTCCCACTATCGACCAGTTAGTGGATGCCACTGCCAGAAATGTTCTCTTCAGCTTCCTAGATGCCTTCTCAGGGTATTATCAAATCAAGCTAGCTCCCGAAGACCAGGCTAAGACAACATTTATCACCCATTGAGCAATATATGTTTACCGTGTTCTTCCTATGAGATTAATGAATACCGGGGCTACATATCAGCGAACCATAAACAAGATATCCTCAAACCAAGAGGGCTGCTCAATTGTTACACTCCAAAGCTGCCCATTACACTACTGTGGATGACACTCTTTATCGAAGATCTTTCTTGGCACCCCTTCTTAAATGTGTTGATTGCGCAGAGACAGACTATTGCATGCTCGAAGTTCATGAAGGGATATGTGGAAGCCATTGATCTGGAGAGGCTCTAGCTCACAAAATCATCAGGCAAGGGTACTACTGGCCTACCCTGAGGAAAGATTGTTTAAACTATGTCAAAACCTGTGCCAAGTGCCAGTTTCACGCTTCAGTTCCCAGGTTGCCTCCGGTTTTTCCTACGACTATTTTATCCACCATTCCTTTCGACAATTGGGGCATGGATATTATGGGACCTTTTCCCCCAGCCAAAGGAAATATTCAGTTTATACTAGTAGTCGTTGATTATATGACAAAGTGGGTTAAAGCCAAAGCTGTGGCTCATACAACTTCAGCAACATGTCGAAAGTTCTTTTATGAACACATCGTCACCTGATTCGGGATCCCTCGTATTTTGATTACTGACAATGGAAGACAAGTCTTTGAATCTGAATTTGAGGAATATCTAACAACCTACGGGATACAACACCGTAGATCCCCTGTAGCATACCCCCAATCTAATGGCCAAGTTGAAGGCACTAATCGAACCCTTCTACAAAGTCTGAAGAAGAATGTTCAGGATTCGAAGGCACTCTGGGTAGAAGAATTACCGAATATACTATGGGCCTATCGCACTGACACCCGCAAACCTACCGGAGAAAGCCCTTTTCGGCTCACCTATGGCACCGAAGCTCTCATTCCAGTGGAAATAGGAGAGTCTTCATCTCGAGTCCAGAATTATAACCCTCAGTTGAATCAACAGGGCCTACGAACAAATCTGGATTTTCTTGAAGAGAGAAGAGAAAATGCTCTTATACGGATGACTAACTACAAACAGAAGACTGCTCTTCACTTTGGCAAAATACTTCCTCGACAATTTCAGATTGGAGATCAAGTGCTAGAGCCTCCTCAGTTTCTACTCCTTCTAAAAACAAGAAGCTAGACCCCACCGGGGAAGGCCCCTATGTCGTCACTCAGGCTACTAGGCCCATAACATATCACCTCGCACAATTATCTGGAGAACCCCTTCCCAACACCTGACACGCCACTCACCTCAGGCATTTTTATCAATAAGTCTGTTGGCTTGTTACAGATGTTATGAGTAAGAAACCTATGCTTGTAAAAAGGTTTGCTATAAATATTAAAATGATAGGGTATATTACAATCATTGAAAAAGCCATAATCGGCCCTGGATTAACCCCTACCAAAACTTGCCAATTAAAGGGCCTTCATATGCAGCTTACTACCTGCGACCAGAGTAATACTATCTCACAACTATTTGTTACAACGCCATTATACGCAGTTCACCACTTGCGGCCCGAACAGTTCGACTAAACAACTATTTGTTACTACGGCATTATACGCAGTTCACTACCTGCGGCCCGAATAGTTCGACTAAATAACTGTTCGTTACAACGCCATTATACGCAGTTCACTACCTGCGGCCCGAATAGTTCGACTAGATAACTGTTTGTTACAAGAACCAACACAAGTAACTCAACGCCTGCGGTACTAACAGTTCATTAGCATAGACATATGTTAATATTACAAACATCTTTATAACAGTTTCTCCTTTAAACATTATTGTGTAGACTAAATTTGTTAAGATGCTTACGGCTTCAACTTGTATATTTGTATCAAAATTAGTGGCCTTCTGCTCTAGAGCCGAGTTATTATTTGCTTACGATTGACGCATAACTCAAATCACCCTTATCACAATAATCACACACACAGAATAACGCAACATGGCATTTTATTTCATAAAACACAAGAAACTCAAAACTTCATCCCCATAGGGGTACAATTCATCATACGAAAAAAAAGACATAAACGAAACATACGAAAACCCCCTAAAATGCATCCCCAACAAAATACTTAAACGGTAATTCTCCTCCATCACCGAAGCCATAATCTCCTCCAATTCTTCAACCTTCAGCTCCAACTTGAGAATTTTACCATCCTGGCGACGAATCCTCTCCTGCATCTTAGATATGGTTTCCAACAACTGTTCTTCTTTCTTCAAGGCCTTATTCCCCTTATCAGTTGAACTGCTACCTTGAGATTCCATGGAGGGTGTAAGTCTTTTGCCTTCGGAACATGAAGGAGGGATTTCAAGTAAAGATAAAAATAACTCTGGAAAACTGCTCCTTATATAGATCAAAAATGACCTTTCATCTCCTTATCATTTAACATAGTTACATTAATTAGCACAAGTTACTAACTTTTTCAATTTCCCAAAAATTTTCTCTTAATCACAAAACAATAATGATAAAATAAACAAAAATAAAGAAACAAATCGAATATTTTCTACGAAAGCTCCCTTCTTTCATTCATAAATAGAAAGTTACATTATTAAAATCAAAATTACATCAAGGATAACGCGGCCTACGGCCCAACGAAATCCTTAAATCTTTATTCTCATTCTGAAGCCTACGGAGAGCTTCACTCAGCACCTGCACCTGTTCCTCCTTCGCCACGATGGTCTCCCACAAAGACCTGATGCTATCTCTCGACTCCTTCAAATACTCCTCCAGCTGAATTTCCCTTGCGGACTTTCCCCCACTTGAAGACATTTCTCTCTTTTGCCTTCGGATACAGAGAGAAAATAAAAGAATAGGTAAAAGATGAACCATATCTCCATTAACCATACTCCTTATATAGCCCCTCTATAACCCCCCAACCGTTTCAGTCAACAGGTGACTCCTCAATTTTACACAACCATTCACTACCCCTCATAAATGCAAGCGCAACTATTCATTTCCCAAAAACTTTACATTTCCTAAAGAAAATGCCCCATTTTTGATGGGGCAACCCCCTAGGTAAATTCAAAACCCTTAAATTGTAAATTTGAAACCCTTGAATTCAAATTCAAAGAAGATAAGTTCGAAATCCTTAAACTCAAAGTTCCAAATAATAATAAAAATTATGTGTCTTTTTAAAATTGAATCCGATTATCACAACCAATAACAATAAATACTCGAAGTCGTAAAAAAAAACCTTAAAGCACATGTCAGATTACAGCTGGTAAAATCTCCGATTAAACATCACAAGTCATACAGAACAGTACTAAGACACTACCATCGTCCAAGTCGCTTAAGAAAAACACACGATATAACATAGCAAATGAAACCGCTTAAAAGGAAAGATAATAAAAGCCCAAGGCCGGACATGTAAAGTTAATTATTGGGGGGTTCAGTCTGCACGTCCGAAGGGCCCTGAGCCTTAATAACATCTTCCCCTCCTGCCATGGCTGCAACCCCCATCTCAGAACCAGGAAGCTTCCCTACGACCGTTGGGTCCCCAGCTATATCTTCAGCCCTAGGAGGGGCACTTCGCCCTCAGCATTTGGTCCTCCACCCTCTTCTACCACCTTTGGTTTAGTATCCTCATATTCCTCCTGCTCATCCATCCTCTTCAATTCCCAAGCTCAGAAATGGTCTACACTATGCTTGGTCAGATCCACAACATTCCCTTCACCCACAAATGATAAACAATCGTTAAAGCCATCTTCATGCATCGATCCTGCCTTCTCATACGGCGATGTCTCATATTCTGCCGAAGCCAAGAATTTATCCACAATATCTTTATAAGTAATGAGAGCCTCCTGCTCCACCCTCTCCAAAGTCTCAGTCACCTTCCGAACTTCTTCCGCCTTAGCATCCAACTCCTTTTGCAACCTATCCATCTCCGAATGGAGGCTTGCTGACACCCCTTGCTCTGACTGTAACTTCTCAAGATTTTCTCTGTTATCCTTCTTTAGGCGCTCTATCTCCTCGCTATCAAACTTAAGGACTTCCTGCAGCTCATCATGCTTCTTCTTCATTTCCCCTAGTTGTTCAAGGGCATCATCCTTAGCCTTCCTTTCAGTTTTCACCTTCTCCTGCTCCACCTTCACCTTTCCCTTACTTTTCTCCACTCGGTCAACCAAATTTACAGCTCGAGTCCCCAACTGAAAACAAGGAATGACACACATAGGTTAAAACGGCCAAAAGTTTGATAAAAGGTATGCACGAAAATGATTCTAAGAGTATAACGCTATTATATGATTTCCCTTTATCCATACCAAGACCACCTGTTAGGTCCCAATGTGTTTGTAGAAGGGGGGGTTGAATACAAACAGTACCGAATAATCGAATTAAATGCGGAATAAAAAATATGAAACAAAATTCAAGTTAAATAAGAATATTATTAAACTTGAAAGGTGTTACAACAACTGTATCGATTACAAGGAATTAATCTCAAAATAATTATCACAAATTTAGAATAAATTCGACATGAACTTTTTCTATTTTTGCAATAATTAGAATCAAATGCTAAACGCGATTTGAGATTAAGTTCTAGGGATTTTAATCCGCTAGATTGTTACACAAGAGCAAGATAAAGATTTCTAGTGGATTGGATTTAACTTTACAATCTAGAAATTTAATCTTGAAGTATGCAGATGAAAAGATGAAATATTTCTTCTTGTTTTTCTTTTCTGCTTTTTTTCTTGACTTCTGTGTTCTGGATTGTTGAGTTGCTGCTTCTCTGCTTCTTTTTAATCAACAGCCGAATATAATTGAATTGGCATGACAATCCTATAGCTGGCAAGACTTTCGGTAGGACAATGGATTGAACTAGCAAGATAATCTGAATGAACTAGCATGACAATCAGAATGAACTAGCAAGACAATCCTTCTCCTAGTGTAACTTTCGGTGAGAATATTGAAAATGGCCTAGCATGACAATCGGTATGACAATCCTGATTGTCATGCTAGTTCATTTTCAATTGTCTTGCTGATTTAATGCAGATTTTAATCCAATTTAAATTCTGAAAATTCCTAAAATTAATTCAGAATTAATTAATCAATTAATTCAATTAATAAATAAATTATTCTTCGCAGATATAATTTATTTTCTTAATTAAATTAGATGACTTAATTAATTAATAGAGAATTAATTCTAGTCTTCAACAGCACCCATCCTTCTGCAGATCTTCTGAAAATCACTGAAAATAATGAATCAATTCCACCACTTCAATGTTGACACTCGATGTACTGTCTGGTTCATGAGTGACTAACTTCCGTGACGTTTCTTCATGTCTTGACTTTGACACTTTGATTTTCTTCAGATTAAATCCTTGTAATTAATGATACTCTGACGAGATCTCTGTCACTTGATTAAATCCACAATCTTGATTTATATCACTGAGGCATGATCAACTTCTTGAACTTCTTCCAGTGAATTACCTCCTCAAGTCTGTAGATGAACCTTGTTTCTGAATCCTTTGACAGATATTACTTTGCGAGATCTCTCTGACGGTCGATCCACTATTTACTTATTACATTCTTATTTGAGTTGAGTTGAATCCTCGAATATACAAATAGGCTATGACATATGACTTACAATCTCCCCCTATTTGTTTGTTAGACAATAACACACAAATACCTAGAGGATAACTCAACTAACAAATAAGAAAAAGATATAAACAGAAATGTAAAGTAAATAGTAGAAAATTTCTGGACTAGATTTAACATTTTCCAGATTCCAAGTAGATGTTCCTCTAGACTGAACATATCTTCAAGTAGTTCCATCTTCACATGTACAACCACATTTCCTGTTGAGAAGCCCATATCTCTTGCTTCTCCCCCTATGAGAATCAACTGATTAAAGAAGATCACCTTCGTTTTACCACCTCTCCCGTACAATAGGATCCGCAGATAAAAACCAATGGTACTCCCCTAACAGCTTCTTCCCTTACTAGGAAATCACCTTGTGTTTACCACCTCTCCCGTACAATAGGATCCGTAGTTACAAACAACAACTCAACTAAGGGGGAGAAATAGCAGGGAGGAAGAAAAAGATCCTACATGTACACTACACCACACCATTGTTGTTTGTAACTACGGATCCTATTGTACGGGAGAGGTGGTAAACACAAGGTGATTTTCTAGTAAGGGAAGAAGCTGTTAGGGGAGTACCATTGGTTTTTATCTGCGGATCCTATTGTACGGGAGAGGTGGTAAACGAAGGTGATCTTCTTTAATCAGTTGATTCTCATAGGGGGAGAAGCAAGACAGATATCCGCTTCTCAACTAAGGGGGAGAAATAGCAGGGAGGAAGAAAAAGATCCGCAGATAAAAACCAATGGTACTCCCCTAACAGCTTCTTCCCTTACTAGGAAATTACCTTGTGTTTACCACCTCTCCCGTACAATAGGATCCGTAGTTACAAACAACAATGGTGTGGTGTAGTGTACATTTTTAGGATCTTTTTCTTCCTCCCTGCTATTTCTCCCCCTTAGTTGAGGAATCCTCCAAACTATTACTTAAGCTTTTATCTCCCCCTTAAAGAAGGAATGTATGCCGTCGTCTGAAGGAGTTCTCATATTTCACTTGGTTGGAAAAGAAATAACAAGTGTTTCTCTTTCTTCCTCACTGTGAGTGTGTGATCCTGTTTTAGTGTACCTCACATGTGTTTCACTCTTCTCTCCACTCGTGTTTACACTCATTCTCACAAGTGTATCACTCTTCTCTCATAGCTCCATAATCCAGCTGTACCTGCAAGGAAAATCACCTTAGCCATCCTTAAGGAGGTCACAGGTGGTGCAATGGGAGTTCACAAATCCCCATCCTTGTTAAACTCGTCAGATGAATCTGAGTCATAATTTACAAGTTGCTAGTTTCCTTTTTAGGGTTCCAGATTTGAATTCTGGGAAGGTAAACAATGATCCAAGGAATTTAGCATAAAGATCACAGTTCCCTTCTAATGCCTGTGAAGACATTTCCTTGTGACTCATCAGGTAATATCTGAATCATTGTCAACAAGTTGCCGATCTGCACCTATGTCAGATCCACTATCCGCAGATGCATCCAGGGGATTTAAGCCTGGGGAGGTAGACACTGACCACTGACATATGGCTTTTGGATCAGTATCCTCTCCTAACACCTGTAAAGGCAATTGGTCCATTAACGAACCTTGAACAATCGAATCTGACCTTAAAATGGTCGAAACTCTTGTTTCCGTCAACTCATCCTTTGTGTGTGTAACATTTCCTTGTGCATTAAGAATTGTTTATATTTGAGGTGGTGACACTACATCGGATACCTTGGCCGACAGGCAAAATTCAATAGACGCACCCTGTTGAGAGAATGAATCTAGTAACTGTTTTTATGCCTTTTCAGCCATTACATCTTTTTGAGAAGATGTATGGGGGCTAGCAGTTGTCTCGGTTTAAATACTACTCATCTATGTAGGAGACAAAGCTACTGGGTTGACTACAGAACCTTCCTTATGTGGTGCACTAGGCACTATCTCCCTCACGCTCATTCATACTACATTTAGTGGTAAGAGAGTGTTGGTTGGTTCTGTTTTTGTGTTTGTCTTTACAGTCTGGGATAGACGTTGTGGGTTTTCAACCTCATGACTGTTAATGAAAGAAAGCCATTGGAGATTGAATCTGTAACACAGAATATATGGTAATAGAGAGAAAATGATTTACAATAGTGATTTCAAAAGATTTTACATGACATAAGAAATCACTAATGTAGAAAAAAGTTTGATTTTGTTTTTCAATATGAATGAGTTTTTGATAAAACATTGATCACTTAGGGTAAAGTCTAAGTAATTCTCATTCATGTCAAAAGCTTACAAATATCTGCAACATAATGTTAACAAGATATCATTGACCGATACTTGTCAAGTACTTTAGATACTAATTGTTATGTTGCATTAGCAATATACCACTGCACATATAAAACAATATGATTGTGCTTAGTGATAAGATAGTTATAAATATGACGACTCTACTAGTTCATATACAACTGTAACTGCAGTTAGAGTGCCATACCATGTCCTTGACGATTGCTTGAGCAGTATACTAGTTCATACCAACCTGAAGTGAGATTGTGAAGAAGAGATTGCATAGTCCAATAGATCTGCAGCTGCAAAGTCCATGAACTGTGGTGCACTGACTTCCTCTTTTAACTCACCAATCAGGAGTACACTTGTACACATCTTACTAGAGTACAATTCCAAGTGTAATGTGCAGCAGGTGTCTGATATGTCGTAATATTCTCAAGTCTCGTCACTGGTGCTATATGTTAGATACTGCTTCCTGATAATAACCTAGCACAATATACAAAATTACAATGATAACATTCCCAGCTTGCAAACAGCCATATCCCTCAGATAAACCTTTGCTGTTATCTCCAAAGGTAACCAGGGGGCCAGCTTTCTCAATCACATTTGATAGCAGGGCTCTATCTCCGGTCATATGTCTTGATGATCCACTGTCAAGAATCCACACTTCCGGTTTCACCTACTTTAATGCCCTGCAACACAAATGGATTAACCCTTCTTCGGAACCCAAACTTGGTTGGGCCCGGCATACTTGTAGAACTGTCCTTTGTCAGGCAAAACAACATTTTTAATCTTAATTGTCTCAACTTTCTGAATGACTGAACATTTGACCTTGTAAACAGCCTTAACAAATTTCTGTTTAATCCTAGGCACAAATGTCTCCTTTCTAGCCTTAGAAGGACTAGCAGTCTTTGACCTATCATGCTTCTTGTTATTCACATGCTGACGAGGAGTAGTCTTATCATTAGAAACATGCTTACCATTAAAATAAGCATACATCATCTTAAAAGCACAAGACATACAATTAGCAATACTACATGCTCTATGAGAGTGATTAACAGCAGGCAATTTATGCATGGTAGACATGGCATTATTGTTATCCAACTCATGTGTGTCTGAGTTAATCTCAGTTGCTTTCACAACTTTGACTGGAACTTTCGACTCACATGACTTGGAAACAATCTTCTCATTAGCAAGATCTTCAGCACGTATTTCTTCTTGAATAACAGAAGAGGTCGCATCAAATGGTTCAGCAATTGATGGTTTATAGAGGGGTTCATCAACACCCTTAAGCACATGTGGTACTTCCCTCCCTTTAGCACATACACGAGGAGGGGAGTTTATGCCTAATTCTCCAATAGCAACATTGTAATCATAACCTATTCCAGATGTTTGATTAACAGATTGCTTACTGTAGAACTCTTTAGCCTTCAAACAAGAATTGAAGTAGGCTCTAACCTTAGTCTCAAGACCGGTGATCTTGTCTTTGAGAATAGTTTCGAGTTTTCTATAACAGTCAACTCTATTCTCTAGAAAAGATACTTGTTCTTTTAATTTGTCTTGATTAACGTGCACAAGTCTTAATTCATTGACCTCTTTCTCAAGGTCTGTGATCTGTAAACTTAACAGTTCATTATCACGACGTGCACAATCTAAGTTACCTCTTAGATGATAAACCATTTCAGCATCAGAAAGTTTTACCTCTATTCTTGACGATGAAGCTTTTCCATCAATAGCCATAAGAGCAAGATTTCCTTCATCTTCATCTTCACTGTCAGTATCATCCCAGCTTCTTCCCTTTGCCAGATAAGCCCTTTCAGAGTTCTTTCTTACTTGCTTTGGCTTCCTACATTCTGTGGCAAAGTGTCCCAACTCATTGCAGTTATAGCATCTAATGGTGCTTCGATCAACCATCCCTGTTTTGTACCCACCACTGCTGGTGTTAGAGGATGAAGATCCACCTTTCTGGAATTTGTTGTAGTTGGACTTGTACTTAAGCTTGGGATTCCTCCTGAATCTGACATGGGAGAATCTCTTGACAATTTGGGCCATTGATTCATCTTCCAATTGCTCCAGCTCTTCCAAGGAATAAAAATCATCACTTGATTGATTTGTAGTAGGAGGATCATATTCTGCTACTAACTCATTTTCCTCACCCTTGGAAAACTGTACCATTCTTTCTAACTGTTGAGATTGTTGTTGTTGTTGACCTTCAGCTACAAGTGCAGTAGATGTGCTGACCATTCTATCCTTCCCGTAGACTTCCTTCTGTTGAATCTGCTCCAACTCATAGGTTTTTAACACTCCATAGAGCCTGTCCAAAGAAATCTCACTCAGATCTCTAGCTTCTCTAATGGCAGTGATTCTATGTTCAAGATGAGCTGGCAGTGTTAAAAGGAACTTTTTGTTGACCTCCCTGATTGAATAATACTTTCCATTGATGTTCAGGTTGTTGATCAACGCATTGTACCTCTCAAACACTTCAGTAATTCCTTCTCCTGGATTTGATTTGAAATGTTCATATTCAGAGGTTAGGATTTCCAACTTGTTCTCCCTAACTTCCTCTGTGCCTTCATTAATCACCTCAATAGTTTCCCACATGTGTTTGGAATTTTTACAGTTCATCACATGTCTGTTCATCAAGGGATCAAGGGAATCAATTAATATTAATTGAAGGCTGGCATCCAAGGAGGCTTCTTCCTTCTCAGCAGGAGTAAAATCTTCAGGCTCTTTTGGATAGGTTCTAGCTTCAGTAGTCACCACACCATCTATTATTACCTCCGGTTCAATAACCATCGGAGTTTTTATACCCTTCTTTAACAAGTTTGAATATTTGGGATTTGCAACTTGTAAAAATAATAGCATCTTCTTCTTCCACATGATATAATTCTCTTTATCAAATTGTGGAATTTTAACGGTTCCAACTTTATGTGAAGTCATTATGAATTTTTGAATAAATAAAAATTCAAGGAGTTGAAAAATCACAAAAGTCTAGGATCTTGATTTGTTCGTTAATCAGAAGGCTCTGATACCAATTGTTAGGTCCCAATGTGTTTGTAGAAGGGGGGTTGAATACAAACAGTACCGAATAATCGAATTAAATGCGGAATAAAAAATATGAAACAAAATTCAAGTTAAATAAGAATATTATTAAACTTGAAAGGTGTTACAACAACTGTATCGATTACAAGGAATTAATCTCAAATTAATTATCACAAATTTAGAATAAATTCGACATGAACTTTTTCTATTTTTGCAATAATTAGAATCAAATGCTAAACGCGATTTGAGATTAAGTTCTAGGGATTTTAATCCGCTAGATTGTTACACAAGAGCAAGATAAAGATTTCTAGTGGATTGGATTTAACTTTACAATCTAGAAATTTAATCTTGAAGTATGCAGATGAAAAGATGAAATATTTCTTCTTGTTTTTCTTTTCTGCTTTTTTTCTTGACTTCTGTGTTCTGGATTGTTGAGTTGCTGCTTCTCTGCTTCTTTTTAATCAACAGTCGAATAGAATTGAATTGGCATGACAATCCTATAGCTGGCAAGACTTTCGGTAGGACAATGGATTGAACTAGCATGACAATCAGAATGAACTAGCAAGACAATCCTTCTCCTAGTGTAACTTTCGGTGAGACTATTAAAAATGGCCTAGCATGACAATCGGTATGACAATCCTGATTGTCATGCTAGTTCATTTTCAATTGTCTTGCTGATTTAATGCAGATTTTAATCCAATTTAAATTCTGAAAATTCCTAAAATTAATTCAGAATTAATTAATCAATTAATTCAATTAATAAATAAATTATTCTTCGCAGATATAATTTATTTTCTTAATTAAATTAGATGACTTAATTAATTAATAGAGAATTAATTCTAGTCTTCAACAGCACCCATCCTTCTGCAGATCTTCTAATAATCACTGAAAATAATGAATCAATTCCACCACTTCAATGTTGACACTCGATGTACTGTCTGGTTCATGAGTGACTAACTTTCATGACGTTTCTTCATGTCTTGACTTTGACACTTTAATTTTCTTCAGATTAAATCCTTGTAATTAATGATACTCTGACGAGATCTCTGTCACTTGATTAAATCCACGATCTTGATTTATATCACTGAGGCATGATCAACTTCTTGAACTTCTTCCAGTGAATTACCTCCTCAAGTCTGTAGATGAACCTTGTTTCTGAATCCTTTGACAGATATTACTTTGCGAGATCTCTCTAACGGTCGATCCACTATTTACTTATTACATTCTTATTTGAGTTGAGTTGAATTCTCGAATATACAAATAGGCTATGACATATGACTTACACCACCTTTTTACTAACTCAGTCCTCCTCCTCAGACCCGATTAAACCATATCCTCCTAGTGGTCAAATATCATTATCTCTCACCATGCATCCTCTAAAACCCCCTCTTCTTTCTCAATATCCATTCGCTTAAAACATTCTCTAATTACAAAACCCTAATTCACATCTTAATCCTTCATAAACATCACTAGTTCACACACAAATCGATAAAAGCCAAGTACAAAATCAAAACAAAGCTAAGACTATTACATGTTTGTGAATGCAACAACTATGCAGAACAAATTGAACAACCTTGCGTTTTATCCCTTCGGACGCCCCTCTCAGCTCTGTCTCGGCCAAAAGTGAATAACAAGAGAAAATAAAACTGAACAAATAAATGTATTTGAAATTAATAACTTCCCCCGTTTTCCAAGGAGGTGAACCGTCGAAACCATGAAAGCTAATGATTCATGGGACCCACAAAAAGAGAAAAAGTGGGCGCGTGAAACCCACTCCTCCTCGAAACCCGGACCTCTCACTAAGACACGTCGCCTCCACCTCATATTCCTTAATGAACGGTATATCCGCTCTTTAAAAAAAAGAGGAAAAATTATTGTTAACATATTTAGTCAATTTAAATTCGTTTAATCAACTTAAATTCGTTTAAGGCATTATATTCAACCCCTCTTCAACGCCGATGGCTTCCTAAAGAAAGCTACACTTACGGGGGGCATCTGATGACATGAGATTTATAGTCTCCCTACGACCTTAGCCATAAGAATCTTAAATAGAAACATGGCCTCCCCCGCTCCACATCGCCATGGTTCCAGGAAACCTATTACACGACGAAGGGCCTACGCCCCTCGTAGGCATAATGCACCTTCGAAATCCGTAAGTTAAAATATCTGCAAACCCCAAATGATAAAAGTTATTACCGAAAGCTCAATATTCGTAGGCTGTTGACCCCACAACTCAACCTTATCCTCTGAACTTTATATGTGTCACTCACCAAAGTATCATGTCATATCCTTTCCTTCTCCCTACCTTCCACGTGTCGAAATAGCCTATAACAGTCACTCCCCTACTAGACTAGAGGACAGCTGGCTAGTCGTAGAGGATAAAAGGAAAACTAAAGAAAAAGAAGACAACAAGACAACTAAAAAGAAAATTCACACAGACTCCCCATGGACCACACCCTGAAAATATAAACACGCTATCAGCCTGCATGATAATTTTACGTATAAAATCGTAAAAATATAATTAAATTTACATTATTAACATAAAATACTCTGATTAATAGATTAATATCCACAATATCATCATATAAATACAAATAAAATTAAATATGTATAATGGGCCTAAGTCCAAAACAAAATAACTTATATACTATTCATCTGGACACAAAATATTATAATATTGAACCGGTCTAAAATAAAATTAAAATCAAAAGATATTTCGTTGATAGTTATAATGAGACCGAGAAAAAAATGTTCAAACTAATATACAATATCCATTTGCGTTTAAACAAAATTATATTATTTGTATGGGCCAAAGAAAACTATACTTAGTTGGATTTGGTGCATGTAGCTAAAATAAAATAATATATTCTATTTCACGGTTAAAAAAATTAAACTATTGAATTGGACTTAAAGAAAATTAAAATTGAAAGATAACTTGTTAGTCGATATAATGACACCAGTAAAAAATAAAATAATATATACTACTCATTCAGACTAAAACAAAATAATATTCAACCCAGACTAAAATAAAATTAAATTCAAACAAAATATAATTACTTGAAATTGGTTCATATACCGGATTTATATAATTAATGGCTTTCCTCTATGTCCATAGCATATATACAATTTAAAATACGGTCATTGATTTTGTGGTCGTACTCTAAATTCATAAATATAAATTTAACACAAAACAGTCTCATTAATAGATTAATCTTCATAATATAATTATATAAATATGAATATAATTATATCTATATAATGATCTCGGTCCAAAATAAAATAATACATACCATTCACCCGGTAAAAAAACATTAAACTATTGAACCAGTCTAAAATAAAATTAAAATGAAGAGATAATTATAATAAACAAAATTATACTACTCGTACGGGATAAAAAAAACTAAATATAGTTAGTTGGATTTGTTGCATCTCACTAAAATAAAGTAATAAATATTATTGGCGCGGTTAAAAAAATTATACTATTGAACCGTGTTAAAATAAAATTGGAATTGAAAGATTATTATTTGGTCGATATAATGACATCAAACGGAATCAAAATCTATACTATACTATAATAACTGGAATGGGGTATAATTTGGTTCAAAGGTATTCCCTATTTTTATTTATTAAAGAAAATAAATAAACCGCTAAATTACTAAATTGATGGTATATAATTTGGTTCAACGATTATCCCCTATTTTTATTTATTAAAGAAAATAAATAAATAGTGTTATATATACGCTAAATTACTAAATTGTTAAACTACTAGATATTAATCTACTTATCGTACTAAACTACGACCACAACGTATCCTATTATTAATAAATAAATAAATAATATTATATATCCGCTAAACTGCTAAATTGTTAAATCACTAGACAAAGTCTACTCATTTTACTAAAGTTATACTATTATTATTATTATTATTATTATTATTATTATCTTATAATTATCATATATTTATAAAAATATTTTTAAAATTAGAATATGACGGGTAAAATAATTTTTTTAAATATTAACAAGAACCCGTGCATCGCACGGGATTTAAGTTAGTAATGTATAATACTCATTCAGGTTAAAATAAAATAATATTTAACCGTGACTAAAAAAATAAACAAAATATAATTACTTTGATTTGATTAATATTTAAATTATCTAAAATAAAAATAATAAAATCACAAATATTTAATTTAAATAATAAAATATATGAATCGGATATCTTGAAACCCATTCTACGCCCAAACCTCTCCCCAAAACTATACCATCTCTCTCTCCCTCTCTCTCTCTCCCCCCCTCTCTCTCTCTCTCTCTCTCTCTCTCTCTCTCGTGAATTCTCTTTCACTTCCATAAATTAGTGTAGGCTTCTTAAGCCCAAAAATGGCGAACGCTGGAACCCTAGAAACCGAACTTTTGTCCTCAGCAGGTACATTTCTAGATTAAAATATCATGTACATTTGTTTGTGTCATCAATCGCTTAGCTTTTTCTGCTAAATATATTATATCTTTAAAAGTAAAAATAAAAATAAAAAATTAGTTAGGAGAGTGGCTAAAACCCTAAACCCTATAGTCACTAATCAATTTTATAAATGGAGCCAATCTTAGGGTTCAAAAACGACACCGTTTCAATCGCCGGCGACGATTCATTTTCCGGTCACAAGCTAGTGCCGTGGATTAGCTGGGACGATTGGCGCTTCGTCAGAGACGGCCTTTTCTCTTCTTCTCCCACTTCAGTCGCTTCATCTCTCCGCAGAGTAATAATACTCAATTGCTTCACCTTTATAATCTCGAAGCTCGTTGCTGTTTTAATTTCTTTAATCGTGTGAAAATTAATTGTGTAGGTTTGTGCGTGGCGAAGTAGGGGGTGTATTCCGGTTGTGGTTGAAGTTACGGCTTCGATTATCGAGATTCAACAGAAGGATCCTTTCTTTAGGTACATTTCAATTTTTCTTTTGCTTATGCTGATAAAAAAGTTAATATAATTGAACCTATTAATTTATCACTGATTTACGGATTAAGTATAAGCTTGTTAAATAGAGACAGTGAATTTTTAAACCTTGATAAGGTAATATAAGAAAATTAAGATGTATGTTTATATGCATGATTGAATGATTGATTATGTTTGTGGCTTACATAGGGATGATGCTTCCGAGAACTTGTTGCATTCGGAGGAGATGTTGGCTATGTTATATAGTATGGCAATTATGAGGTACGAGCTGTTGAAAGTATTGTTTTCGATAAATAAATGTATTTGCTGTTTATGATTCTCTGCTTTTGTTGTTCTCTGCTTTTGTTGTAAAGTGGGATACTTTATAGTCTGCTTGCGTAGCTAACGGAGTATACCGCTTAAAGATATGTAGTAGCATTTTTCGGGGGAATTTTTGAGACTTTTTAGTTTGTTATCCAGTGTCTTAAGGTTTATAAACTACATGATGTAATTATAAAATAATGATAGTATGAATATATCTAGAGGTATGTATTGCCTTGTAAAAATTCATATAATGTTTTTAAATTATTTGAAGGCATGAATTTTGAGTACTTGTTATTGTTGGAAGCTTAAATGACGTCCTAAATTATTGATGAACCTGGCATGATTAACAAATGGTATTTTTTGCTTCAATTCTGTTTTCAATAGCTTTGACACATTATTGAAGTTGCATTTTTTTAATGTTCCTATATGTTGATTGTTGAGCTTCAAAATATTTATCTTTACATTGGCATTTCAATTGTGAAGACTTGTGAATGGTGTTGTGGAAAAGACACGTAAGAAGACTGAGGTTTCAATTGGGGAAGCGGCCGATGAACTTGGCATTCCACGTATGCTAATAGATGTCCGTCATGGTGAGGAATCCTTTTTATATTCAATATTGCTACAATCTAGACCTTCTACTTTAACAGAAGTATCTCCTATCTCTTTTTTGTTTGTTCCTCTTAGTCTTATGCTTTAATGGTATCGGTAATAAAAAGCTATGTTTTTCTCGACACCATTGAAGATGGTTGTGTTTATTGACATTGATTTTTCTGGTGTATAATAACTTCAATTGGTTCTTTGTATTGTAGAGTGTTCACATCGTGATCTGCCATCTTTGCGGCTGGTCCGTCTTGCTTCTTTTAAGGTAAATTAGTGTATAGTTTGATGGACTAAATCATCTTATTTGATCAAGTGAATATTATTTGTGTCTTTGCTAAATATTGTTTATTGTCTTATGCTATTTTTACAAACCACTCCTTGCACCGTGACTCATTTGTCTTGCATCAAAAGAGGAATAACTAATAAGGCTTCTAAGCGTTTTTTTGTTGGGCGTCCAACTCTTCCACTATTTTAAATATTTTTTAGTAAAAATATTTTTTTAATGATGCATTTACTTACGAGTGATGGGAAATGGAACTGATATACACACACACACACATATATATATGTGTGAAAATAAGATTCATTCCCTTATCAGAAATAACTGCAAATATTCAAATATTCAGATATTCAGTCCATCACATATTATATGTTAATTGCTCATGTGGTATTCAGGCACTTGAGTGGTTGAAGTCTTATTACTGGGAGCCTCAGACAATGGCTATTCCAAGTGATCCAAGCAATAATATCAGGAAAGAGATTAAGTTTGTGTTGCGTGAATTGTTTCTCTCATTTGATGTGAAGCAAACTCATCAGCCAAATTCTTCTGTGGACAAGGAAAGACGTATGTATAATCCCTTAATCATTCATTTGTTATACTTCCTCTTTAGCGAAGCATGCTCATTTTTCAGCATGCATTATGTAATTTCTTTTTTTTTAGTATGAATCAGTTACTACAATCTTTTTAGCCTTGTTTATTACATCACATCAGACCAAATATACCCAAAAAGAAGTAGCTTTGTTAAGTTTAATTAGAAGACTATAGTCTGATTTGCTATCAAGTTGTTACATTAGTTTGTAAAAAAATTTAGTTGTGATTTTACATCAGGAATTGCTATAGCTTCTAGTTGTTTATTGCACTTGTTTAAATGGCAGAGTTAAATTTACTTTTGCATATATTGCTCAAATCATTGGTGAGGGCTGTACTAGGAATGACCGTGGGTGGAGCCTCATCACACACATATACATGATACATGTGACTTTAGTTAGTAGCTTATTTAGTAGTAAGGCACATAATAGTTTAAATCTAATGGTTTCTTTGATCCAGAAGAAATATTATTTTGAATTTTTTAGGTTGCTCAAAGATTGGAAGGAATATATCGTGACGAGTAAAAATTACATCTAGTTGAAAAATATAGAAAATATTGAATTTATGAAAGAGGATGAGGATGTTAAAGATCTAAAATTAAGGATGAAGTATAATGGGAGAGAGAAGTAAAGAACTTTTTTTAAATTGCTACATTCTACTTCTATAAAATTATGTAGTCTGGTAAAAATAATAATTTTTGAAGAAAAAGCTTTATAAAGATAAGAAGATTTAAAGATGGACTTGTAATTACCTGGTTGAATTCTTCAATATCAACATTAAATACATGAGCATTATAATGCAGTGTTCTCGTGTGTATGTAAGTTTTGCTTATGTATCTTGATCGACTCTTTGGACCATTTGATCTGTCAGCTTTGTTTTACTTTTACATTATTTATTTTCTTGTAGGTGTTAAATATTCTAAAAACCTTTTTGGACGTAACAAGATTCTCTCACTCAAGGCTTGCAAGATTTCTTTTAAGGCTGCAGGCAAGATTATATATTTGATTCCCTGTATTTTTTACATTTTCGGTTTTTCTTTACTCTTTGTTTTTGTGCTGACTCTTCGGTTTTGACTTTTGTCTAAAAGCCATCACTATGTTGCCCTCACTTTTCATTTTGCCTTTATTATCCTTGGATTTATTTTGCCTTTATTATCCTTGGATTTATTTTGCCTTTTTAACCCTTGACTCGGACATGGATAACGATACTTGGATACTTATTAAGGAGAATTACATCTTTATCTTTTTAAAAACAAAATCGAGGCCGGAACTTGCACCCCTATCCATTTTGGACACTTCTAGTCGACTTCTGCTATAAAGCTATGGTTTTTTTCATTTCAGTCCTAATATTTCTATAGATCTAATTTTAGCAAAATAACCTTTATCATATTGCGCCTCTATCAACCTTTTACCCCAAAAAGAATTTAAGAAAAGCTAGATACATGATTTACCTAATATTTGTTCTCCATCAGCTCAGGTTTAAACTTTATCTCACTGTTTGATTGCGGGTATCTGGTGATTTACTTTGTGATGAGTGTCTTCATTTTGAACTTGTCTATTTCTAAGTAGGACACGGAGATGATGCATAATTAAACAAGTGTTTTGAGAGTTGGTGATAATGTTATAGGCTTCAATATATATATAGAAGATTTATCACTACCAGTTGTTCAGTTAAATATACAACATTGACAAATATTGTAAGAAAGTAATTGTACTTTGTATTCATTTTCTAAATGTTCTTTGAAATGTAATAACTTAATGAGTAGCAGTTGTTGGGCTTGATTGTCTTCCTAGGCCCACAAGGTACACTATTGTCGACATGGGGTTACCATGAACCTAGGAGTCTATGTAATACATGTTTAGAATGAGTTCGGCATGTTTGATAATACTAATTTTTAGCTAATCTCCAGACACACTTTGGCCAGTTCGAAGATGTGATATCCTGAACAACGTGTCTACCAAAATAGACCTAATGAAGCTATTGTAGTGTCAAGGTTAGGGAATTTTAAGTAAATTTTCTTGGATTGATTATGAAATGTAGAAATAATTAACAAACTTACAACATACCAAGTAATAGTTTCGTACAAACTTACTAGTGTCATAGATTTAAACAGAGAAAAAAAAATTGCGAAGTACCAACATAATACATTTAACTAACATTGAAATAAATTTATGTAGTATCAATAACATTATCTGAACAGGTTTATAACCTGTTTTAATGCACAGATTTTATCAAATAACTAATGTGTACAAATATGTTGATATTCGTCAAGTATTAAACCCTTGTATAGCAATATAATCTAAAATAACAATTTAATTATGTGGTAATTATAGTTTTTCTATTAACCATTTATTCGCTACATATGTTGAGTTTTTAGAAGTTGAGTTTCTTATAAGTTGAAATCATGTGAGGTTGCTTTTACATCCTACTTGGATTCATGAAGCATAAATATGCAAAGTTTACTAGTGGAATTGCTAGCTTGCAACTTTGTAGAATACTGGTGCTTAAATTAGTAGTAGACTGCCTAAGCTGGTCACTTGACATTTGTCACGAAATTTATTTCAGGTCCTAAGAAGCATATCAGTAGAATGTTGAAGAGTTTTTCACGGTTGCACTCTTCTTTCTCCCCAGAAGTAGTGTCTGTGCTGTTGAGGTTGCTGCTGAAGGCATCAGATTCTGCAGTTTTGGTAAATGTGGTAAAAAATTCTATTGGCCACTCTGCTAGCAGTTTGCAGACTGGGTTGGATGATTGGAAGCCTGTCATTGTTAAGTTATTAGAAAGAGAACCAGAGTTGCTTGTGAACCTTTTCAAAGGAAATTCTTGATATGATTGAGACTCAAGAGTCGGGGAATTATAATATTGGTAAGTTTTGTGGCATTCAAACTAAGTGTTCAACACTATGATATTTTAACATGTTTTTGTGTGGCTTCCTTATGGTTTCTATATTTACAATATAATATCATCGGTTGTATTTGATTGTGAGACAAACTTATAAAATGTAATCTAGAGACTGGAAGGTGCTTGTCTCATTGCAGGATTCATTGCTTTATTTGTTCTGATAGTGAAATGCACTTGTTAGAACTTCTGAAGAAGTTGGAAGTTTCCTTTACCAATTAAAAGAAACAGCAGGGCACGTGTCCCCCGAATTAATTAGTAATCTAATAGGAGTTTGCCTTGCTTCAATGTTCGATAATTATAAGCTTGAGAGTTCTTAGTTTCCCCCAATGTTCGATGAATTATAAGCATGAGAATTCTTAGTTTCCCTTTTTGTGTTGATTTCTTATTTGTCAACTCTGCGTACTCATTTTGGTCTGCTATGTTGATTTTATTGTCTTTTACAAGCCTTGTTTAGTAGAAGGTGATCTGCATATCAGTATATACCTGCTTCAAAGGAAAAACAATCGTTTTTTTGGCTTTTCCCTCATCAAGTTTCTTCTCTCCTGCATTTTCTTCCTTAGTTGATTGTCATTTTTAGGGTGTATTCACTTATAATCATTTCAGCCTTGATATAACATTATCAGGGTTGTTGTCAAGAGCAGAACATTTGAAGTCAGTTGAAGTGGTCTCTCAAATTGAACAGCTGTCTCAACTGTTCGAGTGGCTGGTCTTCAGTTGTAAGGGATTAAAGCTTGTAGTGGACAAAGAGTCTGCAGTTAAAACTAGTTCATCTACAGAACCGGTTCTTCCAAATACAACATTACTGGAATATCTACGTAGATGTTTAAAGTTATCTTCTGGAAACAATCAACTAATGAAGTCAGCCTTGGTTATTGCACACATGACAGGAAATAGCAATCTTACCTGTAAACTTAAAAAATTAGCTTTAATAAATAATTTGACTCTACATGATGAAGATGAAAATTTGCCCTCCGTTAGTTCTGGAACCTACCTCACCCAGCAGGAGGATGATCTTCGTAACGCGGCTGATAAGCTAAAGGGTTTTGAGAAGCAGCATGTGAAGGACCTTGATGAAAATGCAACATATGGACAGGTTGGTAGTAGGAGTGTATGGGTGGTAACAAAATTTTGGAACTCATGTTCCATTGGTATGCTTCCTCCTGCTCCAGGTTTTTCGGTTCATCTTCCTGTTCTCGACGGTGATAATTATCATGAAGAAGTTAAAACATCATCTGGAATCAAGGAGCTCCCGAAGCTGAACCCCTGTGATGGTAAAAGAGAAGCAGATCGGAGTCTTGTAGATCTTGACAGTTCATGTTGCAAAAAAATGAGAGTGAGCAGTGCAGGTTTAGAATCAGAAGACAAAGAAAGCCAATCATTAGAAGCCGGCCATGGTCATTTGTTGTTGGGTGGTGTGTGGAAGAAAGTTCGGGAAAAAGAGATACTTGACATTGCATCAGACATAAGGATTTTGATCTAATGACTCATACATTTTACTTTGCTAATTAGACATCTCGCTGCCTGCTTTCTCTTTTCTGAACACATTAGTGGCTGGTCATTGTAGATGTTCCTCCTCTACCTGTAACAATCCATTTTTTACATACCTAGATCTTATTGTGAAGATTTATTGCTGCGGATTGTTGGCCCGGGTACTTGGAATTGTCGAGGTTTCAAAGCTACACTCTCAAAGAATCACTGGCCGTAGAGCTTTAGGTAAGAAATATACACTTTACTCATTTTGTTTGTCTGTTAAAAATTTTGCAACTCTATGGAATTTATGTTTATTTTTCTTCGTTTATTAAAGAAGCCAAGTAATGAGACATGATATTTTGAAAACATGAGGCAAGTTGTATCATCGCGTGAATTGCAAATTGTTAAATTAAATCACCATGTAATGTTTGTTGTGATTTTACCAATGAAAAATGAATAAACGTAGATAGGAAGGAGAAAGTTTTTTTTTTGCGACACGTACCCACAAGTAATCGAATTCTTGACCTCTCGCAAGGGGGGACAAGAGTTCAAACACTGCACCAACCCTTGAAGAGTAGAAATTCACCTTGATTAAACAAAAGTTGAGAGAAGAAATCAAGACAAGGTAAATCACAGTGTTTGGAAGAAAAATGCAATGCTTTGTTTATAGTCCTATGATCTATCATGATTGATTTCTTGTTAATACTAGCAGTGAAGAGTAACTCACCATCTACCCCATTTGTTAGTCTCATGTTTGTGTAAAACTCACCCGTGAGTGGACTACAATAAAACCTTTACTAAGGTGACACCAAACCCTTAAACCTAGATTATCTGTCAGTGTCCACTTCCTTTGAGGAAATGTATCGATTTTAGGTGGAGTATTTTTAAGAAGTTCAAGATACTTCTTCGACTTAAAGGGTTGATTAGAAATGAAGTGTATGTGGAGATTGAGTTTACTCTAGAGACGTAAGAAGAAATGTGTTTTCTAGAGTAATTTTTTGGCCAGTAGGGTTTTCTTGGTCTATGATCGATGTTAGTAGGTTGTTGGAACTTGAGGCTTTGGTAGAAAGGAATAAAGTTGTTCTTAAAGTTCCTTTTAGGCTTTTTAAACCGGCGAGAGTTTGATGGTTGTTTAGAAACAAAGGTTTTGAAGGCAGGCAGAGTGTTTGGTATGGAGGAACTGGTTCATTGCTACGTTATCAAGAACCAGTTCCTCCATACCAAACACTCTGCCTGCCTTCAGAACCTTTGTTCCTAAACAATCATCAAACTCTCATCAATTTAAAAATCGTACAAAAAACTTTAAGATCTGCTATATTTTTTTTCTATCAAAGCCTTAAGTTTCAACAACCTACAAACATCAAAACATCAATCTTAGACCAATGAAACCCTACTGACCAAAAGTTTACTCCAGAAAACACATTTCTTCTTATGCCTCTGGAGTAAACTCAATCTCCACTTGCATTTCATTTTTGATCAATTCTTCTGAGTCCAGAAAGTACATTGAGCTTCTTAAAAATGCTCAACCTGAAATTATTACATTTCCTCAAAGGCCTGCTAAGTTAAGTTAGAGGGTTTGGTGTCATACCTAGGAAAAGTTATTGTAGTTCACTCATGCGTGAGTTTTACACATCATAAACACCAATGCGATAAAGCTCAAATGTGATGTGATTCGATGTTCGTATAACGCTCCTCTTGTAACATTTCTTCCAAAATACTTGTAACTTCCATCATCTACGTGTTTGTTCATGGCAAAAGTTGTACATCTTCTCCGTGCTCTAAAGATGCTCTTGTCAAATATCACAGGTAGCCGTCGTGAGGCCTTATTCTTTGTTGTCCCAGGTTTTGGGTTTGACTCTCGAGCACCCGAGAATTATTATTGAAACAAATATTCACTTGTAAGTCTATAAGCCAATCCATTTAAAAAAAACTACTTTTTTACTGTTGTATTTCATGAATCTTGATAATTTATTATATTAAACATAAAAACAAATTAATTATATATAAAGGATGAACATATGACAAAATATACAATATCCATGGAGAAACCAACATTGATATTCTTTCAAGGGGATTGAACAAAAAATTATCTCTAATGTGTCCCTCTGGGAACGCTAATTCTCTCAACATTACGGTGCCGATGAACATATTCCGTCTTCTCTTTAAATTTATTATTTTATCTACTTAAATTCGAATGCACCGAAGTACATGTAACATGTAGCAGTTACTATACTATAATAATGGCAATATATACATGTTTGTTAAATACTAAATTATTATTATTTACAAGAGATTTGAATTTGGTTTTAGTTATCACCTAACTGAATAAATTACGATGGAATAAAGTACGATGGTAAGCATCTCAAAATACATTTTTTTTTACTTTTTACGTGTATTTAATGTGAATAAAAATGATAGTGCAAATCCTACTTTTTACGTGTATTTAAAAAGAGGATAACTATTCTATTGGTTACAGGGTTCAAATCCTACTTAAGGGGAATTAATGATTATGTCTCCTTAACCAGAACATGTCGCATAAATGCGGTTTACCTTGGTTCACCTGATTTGCAAATTATTGCGTGAGCCTGTAGGGTTTACCCAGTGCGCACCCGAAGGGTAGCGTCTGCGGGTTATCCTACGATAAAATAAATAAATAAAATAAAAATGATAGTCGCATAAATTAATTTTTAAAATAATTTTTCTGAATAAAAGTATACATATTAAATTTTAATTCAAGAAAAGTAATTTTAGAAAAAAGTATGCGGAAATATGACTTTTATACACCTTAAATTACGCGTAAAAAATCAAAAGAAAGTTGTATTTTGAGACGGAGTGAATATATTTTGTTGATGTTATAGATATCGACAAACTCTCACTACTCATTAACACAAAATTATTAGTCGAGACATATATTATGAACTTTAAATTAATTATAATAAAATTTTATGATTGTCAAATATTTTTAAAGTTATATCTCTAAAGTTGACCTTAGGTTTACCTCTACATTGTTTGTGACCTTTCATTTTAATTTCTGTTAAAATAATAATATAAACTATTGAAAAAAGTCTTTCTCTATTATTTTGAGGAGTGACCGGTTTCTTGACATAGTATCAGAGGGTAGCGGAATAACTCAAGTTCAACTCCGTATTACCACCCACATTTTCACAGTTATGGACATGAAAGACAAAACTATGTCTAAAAAATGGACGAGATGGACGGTTGTGATTCAGTGTTCGACTTGTAAATGAATTTTCGAGTGAGAAAGGGTATTAAAATAATAATATTAGATTTCGAAAAGGATATTACTTTAATACCTTATGCCTTGAGGATAACTAGAACTGCAAACGAAAAGTGTCGAGTAGAGTTTTGTCCGAAGTCGAGCTGAGCTTAATTTATTTTTAAAACGAGTCGAGCCGGGTTTAATAACCGAGCGAAAAGTGATGTTCAAGCTCGACTCGTTTATAAACGAGTCGAGCCCGAGCCGAACACGAGTCGAGCCCGAGCCGAACACGAGTTTGTTCATGAACTACCGAGCTGAGCCGAACTCGAGCCAAGTCGAGTTTATCCACTAATATTTTGAATATATTTTTCAATCGAATAAACTTAAAGTATAATTTATAATTTTACAAGTTATATCGAGATCAACTACTAGTTTTACCTTAAAATTATTTATGCACACTCACACTTTACACTTATTTCTTAATCTAGATATCATTTTATTTTTCAAGACGATTTTTAAAAATATATCCAATTTTATTTTTAATTATTGAGACATTCGTAACTTTATAAATCGTACATTATTTTTTAAAATGACGATATCAAATTTTATTATGTTTTATTGTTTTACTAAAATTAGATTTAAGGCCCGCAAGGGTTGACTCAGAGAGGAAAACTATCCTCTTGGTCACATGTTCGAATCCCACAGGAGGAGAATTTATGATTATGCCTCCTGAGACAGAGTCTGTCGCTTAAATGCGGTTTACCTTGGTTCACGTGGTTTGCAGGCTATTACGTGAACCCGTAGGATTTACCCAGTGCGCACCCGAAGGGTAGCGGCTGCGGATTACCTACGATAAAATAAAATTTTTAATTTAAGTAAATTACAAGTTATCTAATGATGTTTATGAAATATTAATAATTGGAGATGAATGTATCATGATAACAATTTGATAATTATTTACAAAAAAACTAAGTATTAAATTTAGAAAAATAAACAAAATCTCTAAAATAATTAAATTATTAATAAACGATGAAAAAATGTACCAGTAAAAATATTTAAGTGATTAGTAATAATTTATTATTTATAACGTATATAAACTTTATCCGAGTCGAGTTGAGTCGAGTTACTAAGTTCGAACCGAGTCCGAACTGATCCCGAACTAAACGAGCCGAGTCCGAACCGAACAGACAAAAAGTTCGGCTCGACTCGGCTCATTTATTTATCCGAGCTCATTTTCATGTTCATGACCAGTTCATTTAAAAAAACGAACCGAGCCAAGTTCACACAACAAACGAGCCGATCTCGAGTTTTGTTCACGAAGAGCTCTGTTCATTTCCAGCCCCAACGATAACCCATAGGTAGATGCTGAACTTACTTGTGAGATATTAAACGAACCCAAAATTTGAAGTGCAGTACTAATAAAAAATAGAGAAATTAGAAGAAGGAGAAATGTAACGGCAAACAAAGCCGACAGTGGTGAAGAAGACCCTCGTCCGGAAAAAACGGAGTGCATTTACTTACAACTCCCCTTTCCCATCCCTCTCATGGGGTCATCCCCCCACTTCACATGCACCCATGTGATTCCGTTTTCCCCTATTATTTTCATTTCTCACTTTCAACAATTTTGTATTTCATGTAATTTTATCTTTTTTTGTGAAGATATATACTCCCTCCGTCCCGGTCAATTCTTCTTTACGTTAGTTTGAGCACGGAGGTTAAGAAATATGTATAAAGTAGTAAAAAAGAGGAAGAACAGTGTGTAAAGTGATAGGATCCATTGATTTTTAATGTATAAAAGAAAGATAGTGGAGTAAAAATAGTGTGAAAATGGAGAAAAAGTGGTAAAGTGATGGGACCCATTGACTATTTTTGGTAAGTTTTGAAATTTAAAAAAATAGTTGGGACATATGAGTATGTTTTTTCGATATTCGTTGAACTAAAGTACTTTCTCATCTATTTATGCAAAGTCTAGTAATTTTCTCGAAAAATGATAAAAATGACATTTTTTTAATAAAATTAACAAAACCATTCTCAAAATAGTGACCAATATCAGCTGTTTGTACACTCCACTGGTATAAAAATGCTTCATATATTTTATAAACTAGATATTTCGTGTGATAATTATATATGCATCTCACTAGTTTGGTACACAGTTGGGTATCACAAAGGTTAATATAATTTTTTTTAAATTTGTTTTGATAAAAATGTTTTTAATTAATAATATATTTTGAAGAGTGTATATAGTGTACATTATTGACACTCAATAATAATATTCGCGTTATGTTACAAAAGTATATTCAGATGATAGACTGTATCTTTGAAATAGAATAAACTGTTTTTTTTTATATATAACTAGGTAAAAATACCGCGCTTCGCGCGGTTCTTAAAATATATTTATAAAAATTTAAAGAGCATATATAAAATAATATGTATTGAGTATGTTTAGAATTCGAAGAAAATTAATATCAATTTACAATATATTTATTTTGTCATGTATCTATTATTTTTATTGGAGTGTAGGATCATTTTCAATAAAATGCAGGATAAATATTTACCTTCTAGTATTTTGAAAATGGAGCAATAAAAGATCTTGTATCTCTTGAGAAGAACTTAAAACTATTTTTTACAATTTTTTTTAAAAAATTATTAGCATAGAGCTACATCCTTTAATTTGTGAAACTAAAAATTAATATTAACCCCGATTTAAATTTATTATTATATATTAAGGCTAATTGCAGGTTATATTTCGAGCTTAGTTTATTTACTAATTTATTATGTATACATTTTCACCCCCTTTAAAATCAGAGTGGAACTTTTTTCTGATTCTTTTTCACCCTACAAATTTAAAAAGTCAAGGTGCACAAAAAAAATTCATTTTTAACATGGCATAATCAGTTCAAGTTAGATTATACAATGAATTACAACTTTGGTGGAAAACATAATCTTCCAACACTCACAGTCAAGGAGGGCAACATCTTAATCAAAAAAAATAGATACACAAAACTCATGTTTTTGTAGCAATTATTGCTAGCTTGCCAACATCTTAATATCTGTCATACAGAGAACAAAGGAATATGCATAGAGACTACACCACAAAATTAATGATGTCCCAATGCATAAGTTTCATTAGAATTAGAACAAATAAAGAAAGAAAAAGTGAGCATATAACCAAGGTAAAACTGTAAGTGTGGAGGGGATCACAAAATAGATGTGTTTCTCCATAACATAGATAGTTAAGTATAATGTGTCCTAATTGTCGGATCAAATCACAACTGTACATAAACGGAAGGCATATAATAATTCTCTACTATTAAAGAAGTTGACAAATCAAAGAGTTCTGGCATTTCCTCAATATTAACTAAGGGAGACAATATTGCCCAAAAGTGAACGACAAAGACTTCTTCCAACAGAAAGGGCATTGGTTCTTAAGCAGCGCAGCAATGACATATCCACACAAGACTTTGGAGAATATTTGACCAATTCTTGATCTAGAAAAACTCTTTCCAATAAATCAGAAACCATGTTGTCGTGAAACAACAACTTTTCCAAGGAATTAAGAGAGTTGGTAAGAGTAACCATATCTTGGCATGTACTTTCTCCTATAAAGCTTATCATTTTTTGTTTTGCCTGTTCCTGGGGACCCCAGATAAGTTCTACCGAAGGCATATGGTCACACTTCACCTTACAGAGGGCATTCAACACTGCCTCAACTTGTGAATTATTCAAATTCGAGACACCTTTAGCATAGGTATCAGTCAGTTGGTTACTATATTCACGACAGACTTGACACTTTTCTTCCAGCTGCATCCCACAATTTCGAACAGTCACATAAGGATTAAAATCTTCATGAATTTATTTTAACAATGCTGCCTAATTTCTTGAAAGGAGACAAGAAAAATAATAAATGAATCTACAAAATTAAGCAATGAACAAACAGATACTTAATCATAGATACATACTAAACAATAATTTTCAGTAAAAGTACTTAACTTATGAAATGAGCTATTTTTGTTCGGAGAAGAAGCACCTGAGCTGCATCCATAGTAAAAGAAGGTTTGTCATGATGGTTTGTGTTAATGTTTCATTCATCACATAATCAAGTCATATAATGTAGGTACAGAAGAGCATTGTACAACAGAAGTACTACTTCCTTTTGAGAATTACGGTATTCGACAATTACATACCAGTGCAAGAGTGTTAGTTTTAGACACACAACTCTGAGACACCAACCATCACTCCACATTTTTTAGTGTGATAACATGAAAAATAAATTTTAAGAATGGTACTTGCATACAGAGAAAGTTACAAAGAAGGCAACAACCAAGCTAGAGTTGAGCGCCACATTACTTAATTCTCCTATTTTCTCTTCTCCAGGAACAGTGGCAGGAAAACATATGTCAAGATCGACTATTGGTGCAGCATGACCACACAACATCGCAATTGGTCTTACGCCCTGACCATTAAAGAAATTCATTAAACAACGCAGCATTTTTATATTACTTTTAACAGACACATCAAACAGTATATTTTTGCTTCATCACAACCCTACGCCGAATCTAAATATGTTCAATACTATAATCCAGTTTTGAAAAGCAAGCTCCTTCAACAATTATTATATCATCAAATTAGGCACGCCACTTCTACAGATTTACACTCCAACTAATTAATCGAACTAAATAAGCTACAGCTCAATTTTGAAACGTAATAACAAAATGTTGAGCTACATAGTAAAAGCACATAACTGAAACACACAGTAAGGAGCCTGAAAATGGAAAAACAAAGAAGCGATATACAACAATGGTGTGAAGACTTTGGAACTACCAAATATAGATAAAAGAAAAGTTCATGGCTTGCAATTGGCATCTTGCAAAAAAAAACACAGCAGGATAATTATCAGAAGACAACACAAAAGGTTCAGAACTACAACTACAACAGAGGTTTATGCTAAAAAACTTTAATTATCAGATAAATACATGCACATGTTCCTATTGAGAAATTAGCTAAAATAGTTACTTTGTTGAACGACGCAAATAAATTGAAAAATCATATCAAGTAACCAACCATATATCTTTAAATATAAACATAAAAGCTGAGTCCATAAATAGATCCAAAAGGATGTTAGTTACACAAAGTGTGAAGATGTGGCTTAAAGGATATTGAACATGACAGGACGATCAGAGATTACAATGGACAAATAATAGATACAGATTGTATAACATTCAAAATGATAAGGTTACTACATTAATACGGCAAGGAACAATAGGAAAGAACTTAAGCTTAAAATGATAAACTGTTTGTGTCTGATTGTAGTGAGAAAGTAAATATACATCTGGACTAAAGTTTAATATTGTTTGAGATCGCCCTGGAACCTGGGAATAAGGGTGAGGGTTCATATTAGAGCTGAATGTTCGCAACATGTAAGCCTGTTTTCATCTTGTTATTTTGAATTTAAATACAACCATGATAATTTCCAGAGGGTCGTGTAACATGATGAATGTGGAAGATTTATATCTTAGGAGAGTATAAGAACAGGGTAAGATGATTCAACACTAAATAATCGACTACCTGTTTTGGCAAGGGCTGGCAAGTCCTGAGCAGTAGCCGGTCTGATTATTCAATATTAGAGTTATGAATAATCTGAATGCTATATAGTAGGAAAAAAGGTGCATAACTTAACTACAATTCAAGTAGTAACTAAGGTGACAAACTTATGATATGCAAACATATACATGCATCTGTGCATTTTCGGTGTGGATGTTATATATATTTTGATCTAAAAAAGAAGTAGAAGGGTATGATGTTATACTTTAGTCGCGTGTGGTGGGCTGAACGTTGTTGAAGACCTCCTTGTAAACAATGTTTTTAATAAGAGAATGGTCCTTCACCTCATTGTCAGAATTTACTATAACCAGCCCTTCTATTGCGGTGACTCTTGACAGGGCCACATACACCTGTCCATGGGTGAATACCTGTCCAGGAAGATACAACCCAACGCATTTTAAAGTCTGACCCTGGCTTTTATTGATTGTCATAGCGAAACATGGTGCTACTGGTAGTTGCCGCCTATTAAGTTTGAACGGCCATTTCGACTCTTTTGGTGACATAATGATACGCGGGATAGTAACATTTTGGCCAATTTTTGTCCCAGAAATGATGTCTGCTCGAATAGACCATTTACCCAAACGTGTTACTATTAAGCGCGTGCCATTACAGAGACCCCCAGATTGATTTAAGTTTCTGAGCAGCATGACAGGGGTTCCTTCTTGAAGGCGTATATCATGGTTTGGGACGCCACTGAATCTTAAACTATTCAAAAATTCAGTTGGGTATAACAAATCATCATCAGCCTTAATGCTAGCTTTGCACACACTATCTGAGCTTAAATATGTTCTCCCTTCTCCCGGTATCATGTTCATCAGGAAGTCATTTAGTTCATAAACTGTTTCATTTTTTGGGGTTAATATAGCACGCTCCTTTAGGTATGCAGGATCTTTATAATTCTCCAACAGGGAAGGGTAGACCTCCGCAACAATCGCCTCCATTGAATTTTTGCTTGTTGGCCTGCATAATTCTGGGGGAATTTTTATCATCTCCTGTGCTGGATTGTCGTATAGCGAACCATCTCCTATTTGTAATAGCCATCTATCAAATGATGTTATTTTCTCGGCCTGTATTTCATCAACTCCTACCCTGTGGAGCCTCATATTTTGTTTTAGCTCAAAAATTTTGAAGTGAGGCCAAAGATAAGATGAGTTCAATGAGGCATCAATAATATCTGCACGCTCACCCTGAGGGATAACGGGTAAAATCTGGCGAAAATCGCCTCCACAAACGATTGTAAGGCCTCCAAAGGGCTTGGTCCGACTATCAGCATACCTTGTGCTTAGCAAATCTCTTAGTGTCTTGTCTAGAGCTTCAAAACAATATTTGTGTGTCATTGGTGCCTCATCGCAGATAATCAGAGAAGTTTTTTGGAGAAGTTTGGCCAGTTGTGTACCATGTTTAATCTCACATGTAGATTCAGCTGTTATGTCTAGTGGGATACGAAATCTGGAGTGTGCTGTCCGACCATTGGGCAATAACAATGATGCCAACCCTGAAGTTGCAACAGGAAGGACTATCAACGATTCTGATCTTAGTTTAGAAGCGATTGTATCCCATAAGAATGTTTTCCCAGTTCCACCGTGACCACTGACGAAGAAGAGTTTTCCTTCATCATGCTCAACAGAGTGAAGAATTGCATCATATGCACTCTTTTGGAAATAATTTAAAGCATTGAGTGATTTCTCATGTAAGATCTTCAAAGCAGCTCGATCATAATCCAATTCCTCGTTTAACAATCTATTTGCTAGATCCTGTGTGAGTGATGTATCGGGTTGCGACATCCCATCTATGTCTCGTAGGCTCCTGCCTAATTTCTGCATGAGACTCTCAATTTCAGCTAATGCATAAGACTCAGTTTGTTCTTTTGTTAGGTGCAGGTTAGGGGCATGAAACCTTTTTCGTTGTAAGTGTAGCATGTCTTCTGAGAGTATCTCCGAATGAGTTTTCCAAAGTTCTGGCACGTTAGAAACTTGGCAAAAGACGAGTATGGTGACAAATAGATTGCGCAGCTCATTTCCTGTTGCCCAAACAGCAGCTTCAGATAAACAATCAATCCATTCTTTGTCATCATCCAATAAGCCTAAAGCATAACATGCAGCCTTAAAAGTGGGGTATGTGACTCCATCTACTGTTCTTATGCACTCAAATGATGTGCTCCCTTTTACAAAATTAAGGAGCATGCGCATATAGAAGCGTTCTCCACTTGCCGGGTGAGCAAAGTAGATTCTACCAACTGCCTTCCCTTTTTTCCGCCTGGTCCACAATTTTCCCTTGGAATTCCAAACCCAGTGCTGGGGAAATTCTGCATAAGTTAGACCACGGGCATCCTCATTCCTCTTGTTTGTTTTTAACCACTCGGTGAATTTTGTTTTCTCTATTCCGGGCATATTCAACACATTCTCAATGCATTTATTTTCGTCAAATATAACAGTATGCTCATCAGGCAGGTGAAAAGGCAGCCTTTCAACTGATGGGTACCTATAGTTGATGTTAAATTGGAAAATTCTCCAGCAAGCCTCACATGCTGATATGTACCTGATAGAGGTAGACAGAAAAGTTATGCAAACATATAAAAATGTCTAATTAATAAAGAAATAATACCGTTGATTTTCTAAAGACCAAATAACTCAAACTTAAATATATCTTTGGTTAGCCAGTAAAATTGTTTTTACTAAAAACCCAACCTGACCAAAAAAACATGAACATTGTACACATTCTAAGTGCAACGCTCTAAATTGCATGCTCTATTAACGTGCAATCTTTTAATAATTAAGTCAACGGAATACATGCTTAGAGCATAAAATGCAAGCCTAAACATGTTTAACAAATATTAGAATAAGAATAAAGATAGGGATGGGGAAGCCTAGACTTTAATATTGAGCCTAGAATAAAATTATTTAAGTTGAAATGGCATCTGGATCATAAAGAACACATATTCTGAGCGCAAATTTTAAAAGGCAATTATGTTCTGTTTTGTATAAAATACAACACTTACCTACAATCAAGGTACGCTTTAATTTCATCCCTTTCGATCGTGGTCTCAACCACTGCAGTTGCTCTATCAGGTCCTTTGTTAATATATTTGAATAAATATTTTATTGATCTTGCACTGTTGCAGAGCTCGATGTTAATATGAGCATCAAATTTGACCAATAAGTTTCTGTTATAAGGGATAACATAACGATTATCCAGGAGGGTGCCTTTTTTTCCACAGAAATACCAGTATTCCTGCGCCTATAAATGGGGAAACCATCTTCTCCAATTGCGGTGATGTCATTAAATTTCTTAGGGAAGAATTTGGTGCATCTTCCATGTTGCATACAAGGAGAGGATGCATTGGCCTGACCACACGGCCCGTGTAGCATAGATTTCTTGACCGCGTTATAACCATCATGGTCGATATTGATATCTGGTATCTCTGCACTTATTATGGTGTCAATATATTCTGGTGAAGGATTCTTCATTGATGTGTGCAAGAAAAGTAGAATGTGTGCATGGGGTAGACCCCTTTTTTGGAACTCGATGGTGTATAAACCTGCATAAACATTTTGATACTATAAGAATGTTTGGAGGGTGGGGTAAGTTATTAGAATAAAAAAATAAACCGGATTTGAGACTAAAATACGGTTGTTTTAAAATGGAGGCAATGCATAAATAAAGCATACTCACATGCCATTACTTTTCCAAACGGTTGTTCCTTTTTGATGTAGTGTATGAGTTGTTGTAGTTTTATTTCAAACACCCGGCAAACAATATCAACTCTATTACGGTCATCTTTTTGCCCCATCAAGCTTATCATGTCATTTATCTCTGGCCATTTTGGATTACACGTGAATGTAATGAACAAATCTGGATATCCTACCCATCGACAAATTGCCATTGCATCTTGGTAATTCTGAGCCCTGTAGCGCGGACCTCCAGTGTGTGATGACGGCAAGACCACAGATTTTCCTACCGTTGAGCTATCTGAGTCTCCACGATGTACCGCATCCATCAAGCCTGAGTATAAGTCTGTCCTGAGTTCGGTTTGATGGGTCCGAATCCACCTAAATCTCTCTTGTTCAACTGCCATGTAAGCGTCGACTATATATTGCTGTAATAACCTCCCTGCCAAAAGTAAGGTATGACCCTCATGGGCTCTTTGCTGGAGCCTGAAACAATAATACTGGCACATTGACAGTGCTTGTCTTTTTGATGCTTGCGAGCTTCGATCTGCTAAGGGTATACCAAGTCTGTAACCATCTTCTCCATAAGGGTGAATTAGGGGATATACCATGGACATATAGCTTGGGTGCAACTCGTCAATGTGGGTAACCCCTTTAGTACGGTGGCGCACAATTACGTCGCGCTTGAATATCTTCTCTGTGAGTTCACCCACTATCAAGCCTCCCACCTCAGATTCTGTTGGGATGTTGTACTGTCTGCCATCCCTGGTACGGGCCTCAGGAAGCCGCAAATGAAAAGTGGTCTCCGGCTGTGCTTCGAACATGTCTCTTGCTTTTCTGTATGATCTCACCAAAGGGTTATGATCGTCTAACATTTGTGTTAATCCTCGGACAACATTCTCGTCAATAGCTGGACCTTTCTCTGGACTTCGCAGTGTGCTAATTCTATTACTTATCTCATGATCAGTGTCATATATGTAGAGTTGGGCAAACAGGGGTTTTTTACCTGTTGGTGGGAGTAATGAACTTGTGTTGTGGTAAATCTGCCCACCAGCACGAAACACATAAGGCCCCCTTGAATTGTTAATTAATTTATCAACCTGGACTCCCATTGATGCGACTGCAAACATGGAATTGTAAGGCCGTATATTCCGTCTGAAATTGCTACCCTGTTGCCCAGAATCGTGGCTAAGCAGATGTTTGAGGAAGGG